>NC_074665.1:25675682-25937927 GCF_029448725.1 Salvelinus fontinalis
CGATGGGTGTCTATAGTTGAGCCACAAACGGAAACCACCATCTTTAAGACCCAGACTTTCTGAGACCCCATAACATAACAGTAACTTCACCGAAGACAAGGACCAGACATGCAGCATCTGGTTGTTGGAGAGTGAGAGTCGATCAGAGATGATGTCAGGGCTCTTAAATCAGGTACACTCTCATTTCCATAAATGAAAGCCTAAACATGAGACAATCTTGGGGGTGGGAGCGGGGGGGGGGGCTGGTTATGTGTCTTTTGGCTGTGGATAAAGAGAACGACACTCCCAGCAGACCTCCTCCTCTGTTAAACAGAAAGAGAGAGAGAGACAGAAAGAGAGAGAGAGAGCGAGAGAGAGCGAGAGAGAGAAATAACAAAAGAGAGACTGATGAGGGAGTTGAGCATTGCCTGAATATCAACCCATCCTTCAGAGGCTCAATTAGAATCACCATCTGATTATCAGCAGCGCTGGTGACATCAAATGACTTGCTAATAGCGTATTTAGCAGAGGAGGGAGGCTTTTTTGATAGAGGGCTTTTTCAAGCTTTTGTTCTGAAATTGTGAAATTCTGCTGAAACAACACCTTGCCATCTCACATCTACACCCCACATCATCCCACTAGGTTGTTCATTTAGGCCAGGGATGAACAACCCCAGTCTTCTGTGGCCGGACTGGTGTCACTTTTTCTCCATCCCTAGCAAACACAGCTGATTAAATGAATTGCATTCTAAGCTGAAGAGCATGATTAGTTGATTATTGGAGTCCGCTATGTTAGCTGGAGCAAAAGTGTGACAGCAGTCTGGCCCCCGTGGACTGGAGTTGCCCATCCCTGATTTAGGCTATTCAATTAGTGCTGCTGAGTCATTCATCCATGTCCTTGGATGACTTGGCAGAATCACAATGATGGATGGATGAAATCAAGACCTATTAGTAATAAGAGGAAGAGGAAAAGAGGTGTCTACCTGCACTCTGCATAGTATTTAGGTAGCCATCTTGAGAGATGACCTGCAACAACAAAAAAGACAACAGAATATGAACCTGCAGGCTTATTTAATTTAGACCAAGTTTTCCACATTAGGTTTTGGAAGCCTGTTCATAAGTAGTCCCTTATATCCCATAAGTAGCCCGTCGGATTGTTTGCAGCCTTCATACAGAACAACCGTTTCTCTCTCTAGTATTATATTGTAGCCTACTTGTAGAAATATGGTTTTACTCAACCTATCTGTGCTATACTGTAGATCCGTGAAAAGCATTGTTACACTGTGTTAATCATGTTCATCCCTCTTCTCTTCTGCTATCTGTTTTCAATTACTTTCTATTTTCCCACTGAGGCCGGGAGCAGGTGGCATCGCTTAGAATGTCTATGCAGAAAGCAATTAAATTATTGAAGGGTTAAGTTAAAAGGGTTCTACTTTGTGGCACCACTATCCCCACCCAGGCCACTAAAATCAATACTGTCACGCATGGGAAACAGCTGCACCGTAATCAGTTGAACTCTAATAATTGCATCTGTCAATCTAATGGAGACAGGGGCAGCTGGAGTTCTCCATAGAAGGATTCTTTGGGGAAAAGGACAGGAGTAGTAGCCTATTTAAAAATGAATTCACTGTTGTCAATGGGTAACACTTTATAATAACATGAATGAGAATGAATAAACTATTTATAAATAGTAGCTTATACACATTATTCATAAATGAGTATTTCATTATTTGTAAACATGCATAAGCATTTCATAAACATTACAGTTCATAAGCATTTATAGCGTTTAACATTGAAAGTTATAAAGTGCAAGCAAGTAACCTACAACCGTTGCCTTTTGTCATTTTCTTTGTGCTTTTGTTGTCACTTTAAAATGATGTAGCCTACAGCCTCGAACCATGTTTTACAAAAATGTTGCTCTCAAGGAATATCATTGGCTATATGAATCAATTGCTATTTGCAAGCAAGTTTGAACATATCATTGAATGCATTTGCCCCAGTGTTTACATTTTTATTGGTTGTTCACTATTGCACACAGTGTGCGTGGCTTTAACTACTGTAAAACGCATGATGAGATAACTCTGACGCACGACCTGCGCAAGGGATGGCGCGGTTTGACAAAACTATTTCTCGCCATCTAATGAATTCGCTGGCGGAGAATAAAAATAATTGGTTCCTATTCAACCGAATTTATACTAGACTATAGTTGTATTTACCAACTGATGGGCGCGCTTACTGTGCAGGCTTTAGGACACAGTCAGCCTTCAGAAATGCACTTAGGAAAGCTCAGCATTTATTTATCTGAAATGTTTTATCTGAAGTGATACTGAAGTGATACTGTATTTACAGTATTTTAGGATGACCTTATGACAACAGCAAGCCAAGTTTGATTGCTGAGGATAGGGTGATAGTCTGTCCCAATTATTTCCTTCACCGGCAATAAAACAAACTGATAAGGGTAGGCTATAGGCTATTGCGCGTTCTTAAGTTCTCTTGGGAGCAAAGTCCTTAGTGAAATAAAAAATGTAGCCTACATAGGGCACTATAAAATAATTGTTAGAAAAATAAAAGCGAAAGCTCAGTAATGATGCACTGCAGCAGTAGAGCAGGCCTAATATGACACATTCAAGTGAATATTCAGGTGAATATGTGTGGCCCAATTTGGATGGTTTAACCTCAGAATTCGGGTTTACTGGCACATGAGAAGGTGCCACGCACAGCATACCTTTTGCAATTACACATAGGTTTATGTTACATAGCCAACAGGCTACGCGAAGTCTATAGCCTACCTACATATTCCCAATGAATGTAAATCGAAAAGAATTTGGTTATCTATGGTCACCTGTTTACCTTTCTGTTGTCAATTCATATCCCATCGCAAACAGAAAACGCACAGTGACGATGAAAGTTAGACACATACCTCTCCAGAAACTGAAACCAGAAAACACCATGCAAATGACAGAGTGAAGATTCCTTTCAAAGCGTCCTTGTCCATCATCCTGTTAAATGTGTCATTGCCCGCACCTTGAGCAGATTTCACCCATATCCAAAACAAGCAGTGTGCAAGCGACACTGACTAGAGAGAGCCCGCTACTGAGCGTCCAAAGTTAGGCGGGGGACAATGAGACGATGTGCTTGTTTTTTCTGTGTCAGGAAAAATATTCTTTAAATAATCGAAACTCCTATGTGACATTACACACCCTGGGGTACCAGCTGTGCTCCAAGCTTCGACTATAAATGACGAACCCCCTAGTGAGGAAGTGTCACTGAAAGGAGACATCGGTGAGAAAAACACGCTGTCGCCTCTCTCGCCTTCTGCGCGGCCCACATATGCCGATATGTCGACAATAAACAACACAGCAAGCTCAACGCGGTTTAGTTGTAGGCCTCTTGCACTTGCGTAAAGGGGCGTTGCTGCGCTCAGAGGATAGGAAGGTGAGTGAGGGTTTCATGTTATATTAATGAATATTTGATTGAGCTGAGTAGGCCCCTAACTTAATATTGCTGTTGGATATTAAATCAAGAATATGCCTGAATTTAATGACACATGTTCCACCTGGATTTTATGTAGACGGTCATTTCAACCAGTCACCAAAACGCAAAAAAACATAAAATTACTAATCTCCAAATGATGCTTTCATAGCATGGAAAGTTAAATAAACTCGAAGATCAATGAAATGTATATTGCCTTGCAGTAACGAGACCTAAACACATTCTATAACATAGATCATGACACTGTGGCACTCTCATTTAGGCAAGGGTATTGTGCCATACTTGGCTAATGGAGATATCCAGATATGTAATTGGCAATAGGCTAGTACTAGTCATTCTCCCACTAAATTCGTTCCAGAAGTAGACTAAGCTAGGCTACTGCTCACAACCCGAGGCAACAGTGGAAACATTTTATGAGACTTTGAAGCCATATGAACACATGTTGGCAGCAACAGTATAGCCTAATGCACAGAGCTTACTTAAAAGCCAGGTTGTCTGATATGTTGGACCCATATATATGCCTGCTTGTCAACTACAGATTATTTTGAATTTGCTAGCTCTGGACTAATTTTAGAGTTTGAAATAGACTACGCCTTTTGGCTATGTTTTATCAGTAACTGTTAAAGGTGTGTCCCGAATTTGATAAAGTATGATATTTTTTTTCCTTCTGTGTGGTAGTGTGACCTACACCTACAGCAGTGGAGACTCCTCAGATGAGGACATTTCATAAAATGTAAATGGTAAAACGTTTAAAAAGTTATAATTTTTAGATAAAATTATACTAAATATAATAACGTCACTAAATCATTGATTAAAACACTATTTTGCAAAGGTCTACAGTAGCCTCAGCAGCATTCTGGAGGGTAGCACCATGGTGTAGCCGGAGGACAGCTAGCTTCCGTCCTCCTCTAGGTACAGTGACTTCAACACAAAACTTAAGAGGCTCATGGTTCTCACCCCCTTCTATAGATTTACACAGTAATTATGACAACTTTGGGAGAACGTCCTCCAGCCTACCAGAGCTCTTGCAGCATGAACTGACATGTTGTCCGACCAATCAAAGGTTTAGAGAATGAATCTAGTAATGAAAGCATAAGCTACAGCTAGCTAGCACTGCAGTCTATAACATGTGGTGAGTGGTTGACTCAAAAAGAAAAAAGACAATAGTTCACCAGTTTGAACAAATACATTTATTCCAAAATGAAGAAGCAAGAGAGAAATTATCATTTTTTTTCAATTTCAGTTTCACTTACTTAGCTAGCAAATGCAGCTAGTTAGTACAGTCTACTGAAACATTCTGCTCAAACAGAGGGATGCTATGTTAGCTAGCTGGCTATGACTTTCCAACACGACACTGGAACTCTTCCAAGTCAAGGTAAGCTTTTGGTATTACACATTTTTTGCCACGGGACCCGCCGGTGTAACTGCTAACTGACTGTACACTGTAACGTTACTGCATGATTGTAGAGGACGTACTAACGTGTTAGCTCTATTACCTATGCTGACTATGACGTTATTTTAGCTAATATGGGGACAACGATGTAGGCTGTGTGTAACGGTTTGGCGGGTCACATAGAGCTGAAGTGTTGTGCATTGAAGTACACATGCGAAGGGAAGAGGTGAGAGGAGAGCGCATAGATGTGAGAAGGAATACAACGTGGCTGCTATGAAAGTGAACTGTTTACTCGTCATCAGGGGTGTACTCATTCTGCCAATTCTGTTGAAAAACGTTTCTTAAATGGAAGCAAACGGAACAAAATGGGGATAAACATACCTGAATTTGTCCAATAGAAACTCTCGTTTGCAACTGTTGGAATAATGATTACACCCTATATCAGCTAGATACAGGCAAGAGTGTTGCTAGGCGGTATTGAATGTCACTGTCTGTCACCTCAAATGTGTCTCTCGATCTGTGTGCACCTACCTTGTAAACTTTAATTCATAGGCTAGGTTGTATGGGTGAATGGAATACGAATGAGTCATCCAATATACTGTAATAGAAATAAGGCCATGCTCCTGAAAAACAAATTGTCCTCCCTCATCTTAAACGGCACTGACTGCCATTGACCTACAGCATACTTAATAGAAACATGTTTTTAATACAGATCTTAAAAAACCAACCATAACTGACCTTCTCACCATTAGTAAGAAAATTATCGTTATTATAACAAATATGAGATCATGAGATGTACATCTAGTATAGGCCTATAGGCTATTTTCAAACATGGCTTTAAAGGATTTAGAATTTGTTTCTCACTGACCAAGGCGTGATTAGCCCTACTTAAGGGGCACCACTGTTTTCTCTGGCATTCCAACAAATATTCAGACGGGTACACAAAATGAGGATGATAAAATCAACATCTCCTCAAAGGATTTTTTAAATATTTCTGTGCAACTTGGGAGTCTGTGATGCTCTGCTGGCAACCTTTTAAGAGATGTCAAAGATAGCCCATTTTCTTCTTATATCCTATTGAAACAGCTGATTATTTTCTGAAGTTCTATTCTGGTCTTAACAAGGAATCAAAGCGGGCCAAACAAAAGGGGAAAGGCCTTTTAGATTCTGATATGATCTTCAAAGGACTTATTGAGTTGCCTCTAGTCTTGGACTGTTCATTATTTTCGGGGTGTCAGTCTAAAGTAAATATAGTCACATTTTTATGAATATAGATTTGGATACCAGGCAACACACAGTCTAAGAACAGGAGAAAGGTCAACTTTTGTAACTGGTCTACAATATTCTCGTAATGTCTAAGCCAAGGTCAGCATGTTGTGATAGGTGGCCTTGATCCTTTTCCATGCTTCAATACTATAACTTAAAATGACTGCCAGTCTAAGTACAGAAATATAGAAATAAAGGAAAGCAATCCAGTCCTGTACTGTTTCATAGTTATAACATAAATACACTGAACAAAAATATAAACGCAACATGTTAGGTGTTGGTCCCATGTTTTATAAGCTGAAAAAATAAATCCCAGAAATGTACCCTAAGCACAATAAGCTTATTTCTCTCAAAATGTTGTTCACAAATGTGTTTACATCCCTGTTAGTGAGCATTTCTCCTTTGCCAAGATAATCCATCCACCTGATGGGTGTGGCATATCAATAAGCTGATTAAACAGCATTATAATTACACAGGTGCACCTTGTGCTGGCGACAATAAAAGGCAACTAAAATGTGCAGTTGTCACACAACACAATGCCACAGATGTCTCAAGTTGAGGGAGCGTGCAATTGGCATGCTGACTGCAGGAATGTTGTTGAGAGTTGTTGCAAGTGAATTTAATGTCACTTTCTCTACCATAAGCCGCCTCCAACGTTTTAGCGAATTTAGCAGAACATCGGTGTCATGTGAGCGAGCGGTTTGCTGATGTCAATGTTGTGAACAGAGTGCCCCATGGTGGCGGTGGGATTATGGTATGGGCAGGAATAAGCAACGGACAACGAACCCAATTGCATTTTATCGACGGCAATTTGAATGCACAGAGATACCATGACGAGATCCTAAGGCCCATTGTAGGGCCATTTTTTTTAAGGTATCTGTGACCAACATATGCATATCTGTGTTCCCAGTCATGTGAAATCCATAGATTAGGGCCTAATCAATTTATTTCAATTGACTGATTTCCTTATATGAACTGTAACTCAGTAAAATCTTATAAATTGTTGCATTTATATTTTTGTTCACTGTATATATAGTGAATTGCTATTTTGTGGTAGTGTGATCAAACCCATCTGCACTGCTAATGGCGAAGGACAGCACTTCTTTTTCAGTCTAGGCGTTTAGCAGGAAACTACAAGGAGGGTGAGGAAATGGTGGGGCAGGATGGCAATGGTTCTCTTCATAATGAGGGGCAGCCTAATATGGAAATACCCAAATCTGACATCGGATTTAGCCGTTTCCTGGACGGCAGACAAAGCATAAGTGCATCCAACATCCTAATGCTGACTTCAAACATCATTAGCGTAATATAGAAAAAAAGTGCCTGAATCAAAAGGACTAAGGGAGGGTTTTAAGATTAGAAAACGGAAACAATGTATGAATTATAAGGTAATGCAGCTGGAGCTGAAACTACAGTAGACGTTAGTCAGCCAATGAGATATTTTCTTGGCACCTCAGTCATCTTAATGCAATTTTCAATACCTGTGTGACTATGACCAGCAATGGGCTTTACTTCCCGGCATGTAATCCTATCTGGCAAATTGGCCAATAATGCAGAATAGTTAGAATGTTCAACTATATCAGGAGTGTTTCAAAATACATTTGAGTGATGCATTGGAAACTCAAAGTAGGTAGGAAACTCAAAGTACGCCAGAGAAGATGAGCAACAAAAGAACAATAATTCAATACTGCACAGGTCACTAATAATACCTTCATATCATTAGCAACCACTGTGCAGTATGGAATTATTGCGATCATTTTTATGGGAGTCAACTCAAGATACTGGGTTAACAGTCAGTCACAGTATTTCATCCAGGTCACGCCCAATATCATGTCAAGTAAGTTACGAAAACAAATGTCCTTGATTGTTATGAGAAATGTGAATTAGTAGCGCATCAAAAAGTAAAGTAGTAATACATGTAATAATATAGCAATAACTGAAGGCCTAATGAAAATGATTTTCAAAATATTACAGACAGTGAGTGAAGTTATATTCGTAGGAACCTTCTTTTGTGACTGAAGCCATTTTAAAATGGTACTGTTTTAGATGATCTATAACAGCATACTCAATTAAACATAGCAATCACAAGAAGTGTATCTGCAGCCCAGTTTGTTGATTAATCACGTCTGGCATCGGTGGAACTTGATGTTTCTGTGTGGGGGGGTCAAAAGTTTTAGAAGACCTACTCATTCAAGGGTTTTTCTTTATTTTTACTATTTTCCACATTGTAGAACAATAGTGAAGACATCAAAAATATGAAATTAAGCATATGGAATCATGTAGTAACAAAAAAAGTGTTAAACAAATCAAAAAATATTTTATATTTGAGATTCTTCAAATAGGCACCCTTTGCCTTGATGACAGCTTTACACAATCTTGGCATTCTCCCAACCAGCTTCATGAGGTAGTCACCTGGAATGCATTTCAATTAACAGGTGTGCCTTAAAAGTTAATTTCTGGAATTTCTTGCCAATCAGTTGTGTTGTGACAAGGTAGGGGGGGTATACAGAAGATAGCCGTATTTGGTAAAATACCAAGTCCATATTATGGCAAGAACAGCTCAAATAAGCAATGAGAAACGACAGTCCATCATTACTTTAAGACATGAAGGTCAGTCAATACGGAAATACGATGAAAAAAAGTGCAGTTGCAAAAACCATCCAGCACTATGATGAAACTAGCTCTCATGAGGACCGCCACAGGAATGAAAGCACCAGCCTACAACAGCATTATGCGGCGATACGCCATCCCATCTGGTTTGGGGTTTGTGTGACTATCATTTGTTTTTCAATCGGACAATGACCCAACACACCTCCAGGCTGTGTGTAAGGGCTATTTTATCAAGGTGAGTGATGGAGTGCTGCATCAGATGACCTGGCCTCCACAATCACCCGACCTCAACCAAATTGGGATGAGTCGGACCACAGAGTAAAGGAAAAGCAGCCAACAAGTGCTCAGCATATGTGGGAACTCCTTCAAGACAGTTGGAAAAGCATTCCAGGTGAAGCTGGTTGAGAGAATGCATAGAGTGTGCCAAGCTGTCATCAAGGCAAAGGGTGGCTATTTGAAGAATCTCAAATGTAAAATATATTTTGATTTGTTTAACACTTTTTTGGTTACTACTTATGTGTTATTTCATAGTTTCGATGTCTTCACTATTATTCTACAATGTAGAAAATAGTAAAAAATAAAGAAAAACCCTTGAATGAGTAGGTCTTCTAAAACTTTTGACCGGTAGTGTATGACATATATATATAAATAGTCTTTGGCCAACAACCTGAGTCAATGAACACATCTTAGTAGTAGGGCTGGTGGTAGTACTAGATTTATTTGTGTAATTTGAGGTGTCACTTCAGCAGGGTAGTGGCTTGTTTTGGTTGAAGGCATCCCCCTTGGCCAATGATGTGTTGCTCTGATATGGCTTTCACTGCAATCTGCGAGGAAATACATTTTGACAAAAACTGTTAAAGAAAATGCATTGCCTCATTCAATACTAATTAAATTGAAAGCATAACGGCTTTGAGCTATTTATTCACATTTGTAAATAATGTTGTACTTCCTTGTTGACACTAAACTGAAAGCGTAATTTAGCCAAAGACATGACATCCATCCATGCAGTGCTATAGTAGCATGCGGTAGCTGGGCACCTCAGCTGAGGAAGGGAAATTGTGGAAGAATGGAAAACAAAAGCAAAACAGGAGGGAAGACCTTCAAGGAAACAGGCCTGGGGTAGATTTTTTGTTATGACTCCTCCCAAGCCAGGAAACGCCATAGAAAACCATATTAACCATGCTGCCTGATTACCTTGTCTCCTAATAAAATGTTTAATATAACAATGCTGACCTAGATTAAAACAGGGGGTCGGGAGAGTGTGTGTGTGGGGGGGGGGGGGGGGGGGGGGGGTAATAAGCCTGGAGCAAGGATTTCCGGTACACTGTGAGAAGCAGCACCGTATCTGGGCTTCTCAACACACTTGTAGAAGGATTGGAACAGGGCATCGGCAAAGTTGTTCTGCTTCCAGCATGCCATCATCATGGACATCTCAGTGATACACATGGCCTCTGTGGGGAAACAGTGTAATCACTTTCCAGTGTTGTTGTCATTGTCACCAAAAAGATGAATGTGTTGAATAAAACACTGAATTATAAAGGTACTACTAACTCAGCATGCTGATCTACATTGATTTCAAAAGAGAGTTTATAATTTATGCACACTGCAGTAAAAAGAGATGTAACAGGCAACATGGCTGACCAATCATATCATAGAGTGCTGAGGGCGTTTTAGTAGACAGAACATGGTGCAACGTTTAATTCAACTGAAACGGTAGCCTACTGTACTGAACGACCAGTTGAAGAACATTGTGATTATGGTGGCCCAGAGGGCCCAATAAAGGGAAAGTAACTGAATGACTACAGCACTCACATCAGTCATCATGAAGTGCTGCGAGAGGCTAGTCAAAGACTTCAGTACATCACCTCCTCCCTCCCAGACACACTCAATCCTCTACAGGGATGAGGTTGGCACTCTGACGGTGTGGTGCCAGGTTTAAAACCTCTCCCTCAACCTGTCCCTCGTCTGTATGAGTATCTATATACAGTGCCTTCGGAAAGTATTCCGACCCATTGACTTTTCCACATTTAGTTATTATTTTTATTTAATTAGGCAAGTCAGTTAAGAATAAATTCTTATTTACAATGATGGCCTACACCGGCCAAACCCGGACGACGCTTGGCCAATTGTGCGCCGCCCTATGGGACTCCCAATCACGGCCGGTTGTGATACAGCCTGGATTTGAAACAGGGTGTCTGTAGTGACGCCTCTAGCACTGAGACGCAGTTCCTTAGACCGCTGCACAACTCGGGAGTCTTGAGCAGGGGGTGGGAGTAGTGGTGGCTATTCAGCATGATATTAATGTCCAGTGGGGTGGGGGCAGGGTAGATGTCTGTTGTAGCAGTCCAAAGGGAAGCAGTGTAGGGGGAGGCGAGAACGTTAAGGGAGATTATTTTATTTTTTAGGGGGTAGATCATCTTTAATATTGCAGATAGATTGTAGCTTCCATCAATGTAATTCTCTGCATCATTTCCAATCCCCCATATAATTGTGTGTAAAAAAATATATATATTTACAGTTGAAGTCGGAAGTTTACATACACTTAGGTTGGAGTCATTAAAACTAATTTTTCAACCACTCCACAAATTTCTTGTTAACAAACTATAGTTTTAGCAAGTCGGTTAGGACATCTACTTTGTGCATGACACAAGTAATTTTTCTAACAATTGTTTACAAACTGTTTATTTCACTGTATCACAATTCCAGTGAGTCAGAAGTTTACATACACTAAGTTGACGGTGCTTTTAAACAGCTTGGAAAATTCCAGAAAATGATGTCAAGGCTTTAGAGGCTTCTGATAGGCTAATTGACATCATTTGAGTCAATTGCAGGTGTACCTGTGGATGTATTTCAAGGCCTAGCTTCAAACACAGTGCTTCTTTTCTTGACATCATGGGACAATCAAAAGAAATCAGCCAAGACCTCAAGTCTGGTTCATCCTTGGGAGCAATTTACAAATGCCTGAAGGTACCACGTTCATCTGTACAAACAATAGTACGCAAGTATAAACACCATGGGACCACGCAGTCATCATACCGCTCAGGAAGGAGACGCGTTCTGTCTCCTAGAGATGAACGTACTTTGGTGCAAAAAGTGCAAATCAATCCCAGAATAACAGCAAATGACCTTGTGAAGATGCTGGAGGAAACAGGTACAAAAGTATCTATATCCACAGTAAAACGAGTCCTATATCGACATAACCTGAAAGGCCGCTCAGCAAGGAAGAAGCCACTGCTCCAAAACTGCCATAAATAAGCCAGACTACGATTTGCAACTGCACATGGGGACAAAGATCGTACTCTTTGGAGAAATGCCCTCTGGTCTGATGAAACAAAAATAGAACTGTTTGGACATAATGACCATCATTATGTTGGGAGTAAAAAAGGGGAAGCTTGCAAGCCGAAGAACCCCATCCCAACCGTGAAGCACAGCGGTGGCAGCATCATGTTGTGGGGGTGCTTTGCTGCAGGAGGGACTGGTGCACTTCACAAAATAGATGGCATCATAAGGTATGAAAATTATGTGTCTATATTGAAGCAACATCTCAAGACATCAGTCAGGAAGTTAAAGCTTGGTCGCAAATGGGTCTTCCAAATGAACAATGACCCCAAGCATACTTCCAAAGTTGTGGCAAAATGGCTTAAGGACAACAAAGTCAAGGTATTGGAGTGGCCATCACAAAGCCCTGAACTCAATTCAATAGAAAAGTTGTGGGCAGAACTGAAAAAGCGTGTGCGAGCAAGGAGGCCTACAAACCTGACTCAGTTACACCAGCTCTGTCAGGAGGAATGGGAAAAAATTCACCCAACTTATTGTGGGAAGTTGTGGAAGGCTACCCAAAACGTTTGACCCAAGTTAAACAATTTAAAGGCAATGCTACCAAATACTAATTGAGTGTATGTAAACTTCTGACCCACTGGGAATGTGATGAAAGAAATAAAAGCTGAAATAAATCATTCTCTCTACTATTATTCTGACATTTCACATTCTTAAAATGAAGTGGTGATCCTAACTGACCTTAAACAGGGAATGTTTACAAGGATTTAATGTCAGGAATTGTGAAAAACTGAGGTAAAATGTATTTCGCTAAGGTGTATGTAAACTTCCAACTTCAACTGTATGTGGCAGGGTCTACAGACAATCATGGATTAGAAAAAAAAATCAGCCCTGTCGCGGACATCGATGTCTTGGTTCCAGAATGTCTTCTTTGAGCGCTTTGAGGACAATACAGTTCCACCGACGCTGCCGCTACCAACAACTCTAGGCTCTCCTTCTGCTTGAATGAGGTGAGTAAAACTGTCACGGCTGTTAAAAGGAGAGGACCAAGGTGCAGCGTCGTGAGCGTACATTTTCTTTATTAAATGAAAAGACGCCGAACGAAAACAAGAAACACTACAAAAACAAACTGTGAAGCTCAAAGGCTATGTGCCCTAAACAAAGTCAACTTCCCACAAAGAACGGTGGGAAAAAAAGCTACCTAAGTATGGTTCCCAATCAGAGACAACGATAGACAGCTGTCCCTGATTGAGAACCACACCCAGCCAAAACAAAGAAATACAAAACATAGAAAAATGAACATAGACTGCCCACCTAAATCACACCCTGACCAAACCAAAATAGAGACATAAAAAGCTCTCTAAGGTCAGGGTGTGACAAAAACATTTAAACGTGTTAACCCTCGCAAGGCTGCTGGCCCAGACACCATCCCTGGCCGCGTCCTCAGAGCATGCGCAGACCAGCTGGCTGGTGTGTTTACGGACATATTCAATCAATCCCTATCCCAGTCTGCTGTCCCCACATGCTTCAAGATGGCCACCATTGTTCCTTTTCCCAAGAAAGCTAAGGTAACTGAACTAAATGAGTATCGCCCCGTAGCACTCACTTCTGTCATCATGAAGTGCTTTGAGAGACTAGTCAAGGATCATATCACCTCCACCTTACCTGTCACCCTAGACCCACTCCAATTTGCTTACCGCCTCAATAGGTCTACAGACGATGCAATCGCCATCACACTATCCTATCTGAACAAGAGGAATACCGATGTAAGAATGCTGTTCATTGACTGCAGCTCAGCATTCAACACCATAGTACCCTCCAAACTCATCATTAAGCTTGAGACCCTGGGTCAAGACCCCGCCCTCTACAACTGGGTCCTAGACTTCCTGACGGACCGCCCCCAGGTGGTGAACGTAGGAAACAACATCTCCACTTCACTGATCCTCAACACTGGGGCCCCACAAGGGTGCGTTCTCAGCCCCCTCCTGTACTCCCTGTTCACCCACGACTGCGTGGCCATGCACGCCTCCAACTCAATCATCAAGTTTGCAGACAACACAACAGTGGTGGGCCTGATTATCAACAATGACGAGACAGCCTACAGGGAGGAGGTGAGGGCCCTCGGAGTGTGGTCTCAGGAAAATAACCTCTCACTCAATGTCAGCATAACAAAATAGATGATCGTGGACTTCAGGAAACAGCAAAGGGAGGACCCCCCTATCCACATCGACGGGACAGCAGTGGAGAAGGTGGAAAGTTCCTTGGGCGTACATATCACCAACAAACTGAAATGGTCCACACACAGAGACAGTGTGGTGAAGAAGGCGCAACAGCGCCTCTTCAACCTCAGGAGGCTGAAAATATTAGGGTTGTCACCGAAAACCCTCACTAACTTTTACAGGTGCACAATTGAGAGCATCCTCTTAGCCTGTATCACCGCCTGGTACGGCAACTGCACCGCCCACAACCGCATGGCTCTCCAGAGGGTGGTGCGGTCTGCACAACGCATCACCGGGGGCAACCTACCTGGCCTCCAGGACATCTACAACACCCGATGTGACAGGCAGGCAAAATAAGATCGTCATGGACAATAACCACCCCAGCCACTGCCTGTTCACCCCGCTTCCATCTAGAAGGCGAGGCCAGTACAGGTGCATCAAAGCTGGGACAGAGATTTAAAAACAGCTTCTATCTCAAGGCCATCAGATTGTTAAACAGCCACCACTAGCACAGGGAGGCGGCTACCTACCTACAGACTTGATATCGTTGGCCACTTTAATAAATGGAACACTAGTCACATCTCGCATTAGTCATCTCATATGTATATACTGTATCCTCACTATCTATTCTTTACTATCTATTGCAGCTTAGGCTCTCTGTCACTGCTCATCCATATGTTTTATACTTATATATTCTCATCCCATTCCTTTACTAGATTGTGTGTATTAGGTTTAGTTGTGGAATTTGTTAGATATTACCTGTTAGATACTGCTGCACTGTCGGATCTAGAAGCAAAAGCATTTCGCTACACTCGCAATAACATCTGCTAACCATGTGTATGTGACCAATAAAATTGTATTTTATTTGATTAAGTTATCTATACTTTAACTCAAATATGACAATTGGGTACTTTTTCCACCACTGCCTAGCCCCTTTCTTAATTTTCCTGTTGGCAACCTCATCTTTCAGAGACAGCGGCTTGTTGGGTTTCAGAGCTAGCTTTTTCTGCTTTCTGCTCAACATCCGAATGACCTCCTCCTGAAGTGCAGTCCCACCTTGCATCGCCATTGCGGCGTGCACAATACAATTATAACATGTAGCTAAATAGCGAAAATAAGAACGTAATATGTTGCTTTCGCAAATAAATTATGGCAAACATAACAGGCTATACGTATATTCGTGATATTTTCTCTAACAACTTTTCCACTCGAGACAAACGTGGAGCGCAATCTTTGATCGTATTTTGCTGTTACTGTGGTAATGACTAAGTTACGACCATGCGTTACAAAATATTAACGTACACCATTTGTAGTTCTGTCGAATAATGAGCTGACCCAAATAATTAGGAATTAGAATACTTTAATATGATATCTTCGGCTGCACCTCTGAAATGTATTTAAAGCGGCAATCTGCGATTGGTACTTCCAATTTTTAAAAACTTTAAATTAATGATATTTGATCATTGATTCTTGAAGAATTTAACTTAGTTCAACTGTCATACCCCATCAGAACCCCAAATATTAGCTTGTTTTACGCCATTTGTAAACAATGTAATTATAGCCCCACAACATGGTTAAAACTATCATTTTGATATCATGGATGGTCAGTCATGCATCCATAGCGCTGTCTATGAATTTGAGAGTGGTTACATTTCTCCATACCCATCCTTCAGCTCTTTACCAAAACAGTGACCATTTTGTTATTGTTTGAACTGAAGTTTCCCCCTTCAATAACACCATTATTTTTGTCAATTCATATTGTATCAAAGGCGTTACATAACTTGCGTGTCCCATTTCTAGATGACCAATTTTAAGAGCCTCTCTTGAGTTTATGCGTTCTTGCCCATGGGCTGCAATAATTCACTGGCATTGGCACATTCTAAATGAGACACATTCTGTCTCAAGGATACCTGGAGTTTCCAGTGGAAAGGTAAGCATGCAAAGAGAAATATGTTGACTCTCCAATACGGCAGTGTGACATTTTTGTTATAATATAGGGCAAGTCAAAACATTGGCCCACCTCTTGGGGCACGTTGTGTGGGGGCTGCAAACTCAGCAGATATTAGTGTTGATAGTTCTGTCAGGTGAGTTCACCGCCCAACTCCCAATACACAAAAGGGGATCTTCAAGAGATGACGCACAAATCTAAGGGACGTTAATGGCAGTATAATAGTATAACATTTTTATAAATAGGTGAATCACTTGAAATAAATCGATAGTTATAAAATAAACAGATTGTTTGGGGTAGTGGACTTGCTAAATCGATAAAAGAGTAATACACTATTTACATTGCCTATAGGAAATTGTCTAATCCATTCTTTCGTGTTTTTAATGGGTGCCATTTCCACTGAAATGTGGCAGTGACTAGGCCATGCACCATGGAGACGGCCATAAACAACTGCACAACATTTCATCCAGCATCCTTCTAAGACCATTAAAGTCGGACCACATGACTGCTGCACTTAACTGCAAACCCAGATAGAGTTACAGTGTAGTAGGTGGGCAAAGTCATGTTCTCCTACTTTTTTTATCACGTGGCGTGGATAAAACCAGCATGATGAACGTTTTCCTGTGTGTGTGTGTGTGTGTGTGTGTGTGTGTGTGTGTGTGTGTGTGTGTGTTTGTTGCAGTGATTCAGTTTGCTATCGTGTTTCCTGACATCGAAGCTGCTCAGAGGTATGCTGGATCCTCAGGGAACAACACAAGGCTAGTTAGGGCTCTTAGTAGAATAATATTTATCACTTAATATGTTTACTGATTATGTTTGCTTTCCTTCCTAGTCAGGTTTCCGTAGGTGTAATATTTCAGCAGATGGGCTCCAGGATATTCACACTGGCACATTCCATTGATTCACCGCCTCCTGGACCCAACGTTTCTGGTATTCACTCTGTCTCTGCACGCTTATACCTGGAGGAAACTTGCATAAGAGCACTTGATAAAATATTTGATGTGCAGCCAGCATCAGTTGCTCCTCAGGAGCCTAATCTCACCGCAGTCAATTAGGTATAGCTTGGACATCCAAAGGTTTGGGCTCAATAATACATATAGTTGGAAGGAGACAATCACCCTATAGTATCATCAGATCAGGGAATGTAGTCTATTCAACAAAGCTATACCAAAGCTATACCTATAAGGGAAATGCAAATGCGATATTGATGATGAATGTGCAGGCAGAAACTCTTGGGATGGACAATGCTATGGAGACATTAAGTGGCCCCTGCTGAACTTTAAACCCTGAACCTTCCAGACACTCGCTTGACTGAGCAGCACTACAAATACACACTTAATCACTCGCTCACTCATTCTCACTCTCTGTCTCTGTCTATATCACGCTCTCTCTCACACACACACACTCACAAAGAAAGTACTCTCAGAAAGGTTTGTGAAGTTCCTCCTTTTGTGAGGATTTTAATCGTAAATCAATCTGACACTTTCTATTTGAGCATTCTTTACTGATTTGTTGGCTAAGCAATTTACCCTTCTTCCCCCGCCTCTCTTTACAAACACAAGTTATCACATAATTTTTTGCATATCTGCATGTCAAAATTCCAAAGGCACTCGCACGTACATCTAAGCTATCTTTGTTGCAGGTGCATAGTAACAATTTAATAACATGAGAAAAAAGAAGAAACCAGCACACTGCTCTTGCTAATATCACTGCTCTTTATTAAGCTTTACGTATTGGCCTTAAGGCCTTCGTCAGAGCCAAAAAGCCCTGACAAAGGCCCTGCGGCGGATACGTAAAGCTTAATAAAGAGCAGTGATATTAGCAAGAGCAGTGTGCTGGTTTCTTCTTTTTTTCTCACACATATCTGCATGTCACCATATGGGAGGTTATTATCAGTATCACCCGTGCCGGTGATAAGTCAAGCTGTAACAGAACCCCAACATTTTAGTGTAATTGCTGTATGACAATGAGATCATTTAGATAAGCTAAATCGGCACAGGGAACACTTGTCATGTGGTACAATATATGGCTGTCATGAAAAAAATGCCTTGCTTAAGCATAACAGGCATAGGGCCTTTGACAGCTTGATGTAGATGATGCCTTCGTGAACCACAGCATTTGGCAAATATATGACATTGTGTACTAATGGTGACAACCAATATCCTGTGTGTTTCATCACCCTCAATATGAGCATGGTGTGGTCAACCAATGGAACAACAAAGAGTACAATGGATTAAGATGAAATGAAAATGTTGATGAACAATGGAATGTTTATTGCTTGAGGCTTCCAGGTATTGCTGTCAAACTCAGTGTCAAGAGCCTGTCCTCCACAATGTTGTCAATGTTCACCAACCACAACCTCCTGCCTACCAAATGGCGCAGAACTGGGCTGGCCTGTCAATTACAGGACTGTTGGTATGGAAACAGCTCTCAGAAAGTCAACCCTTAACTGGTAAATTGGTCAACCGGAGCCCCCATGGAGTTGTTGCCCCATTCTCCTGTCACAGCCCCAGTAATGATGCAGTGATGTTTTAGGCGCTAACCATTTACAGATGTACTAACAGTGGGAAATGTTAGTTTACATAATGTTTCTGTATACTGTCTGTTAATTGAAGGAAAGTGTGTGTTTGTCAGGAGGATGGTGCTGCCTCTACAGCTTTGACCTGTCCTGTCTTGTTCAGCTTTGCGCCCAGGGACTTCTGAATCACTCTGAAGCGCTCTGTGAATCTGCATATTTACTAGTGACCTTGTGGGGAGGGGGTAGCTGGCTGGTGCTAAGGTCTAATCTGCTTTCTCAGCCTCTCACCTCTCTAGTGCGCCTGAGAGACGGGTTCACTGGCTACAGACAAAGGAATAACAAAACATGCACGGTCTGTATGTCTACCTTACTTCCCCATCATTAGGCTATACAAACCCTGTTTATAAACTGGAGACCTTGAAGTCCTCTTCCTTCGCACTTTCTGATACAGTATATAGGCTAGCCTCTAGTTGATGATCACTGGTATGAATATAGCCTCTTTTATTCGATTTTTATGTTGGACTTGTGTCTAATTACACATATAGGTCAAAACGAAGATCAACATTTCCATTTTAAATATATTTGTCAAAAGGTTCAACTAACTTTCACCTAGTCCGAGTAAAACTTCTATCCTCAACACAAAAACTGTCGCACTGGCATTTTTTACGTCAGGTTCTGCAGTTTACCTGGCTAACATTAGCTGGCTTCCGCTGAGGTGGGAGGAGTGGCAATATGAGGGGTTTCCTTAAAAACAAGCGCAAAAAAGTGTCAATTTCATGCAGCGCTAATGGGAAGTTTAGACCCACAAAAAGCATGTGTTAAAGGTAACGCAATTGATAATGGCATGGATTTTGAGAGTGGAAGCGCAGCCTATCCAGTCATGACGCACAGTGGCCATGGAACGACTTACTGTGCATTCGGAAAGAATTCAGACCCATTGACTTTTTCCACATTTTGTTTCAGCCTTACTCTAAAATATATTAAATACATTTTTTCCTCATCAATCTACACACAATACCCCATAATGACAAAGCATAAACAGATTATTTTGAACATTTTTGAAATGTATTACGAATAAAAGCAGAAATATCTTATGTACATAAGTATTCAGACCCTTTGCTATGAGACTCACGTGTATCTTGTTTCCAATAAACATCCTTGTGTCACGATCGTCGTAATGAGGCAGAAGAGTGGACCAAGGCGCAGCGTGAGAGAAATCCATCTTCTTTTATTTTCAGAAGACGAAACAGAAAACGAACACTTTTACAAAACAAAACAACAAACGACCGTGAAGCTACAAACGTTAGTGGTGTGCCAAGTCCATATTATGGCAAGAACAGCTCAAACAATCAAAGAGAACGACAGTCCATCATTACTTTAAGACATGAAGGTCAGTCAATCTGGAAAATTTCAAGAACTTTAAAAGTTTCTTCAAGTGCAGTTGCAAAAATCATGATGAAACTGGCTCTCATGAGGACCACCACAGGAAAGGAAGACCAAGAGTTACCTCTGCTGCAGAGGATAGGTTCATTAGATTTAACTGCACCTCAGATTGCATCCCAAATAAATGCTTCACAGAGTTCAAGTAACAGACCTCTCAACATCAACTGTTCAGAGGAGACCGCGTGAATCAGGCATTCATGGTTGAATTACTACTAAAGGACACCAATAATAAGAAGAGACTTTCTTGGATCAAGAAACACCAGCAATGGACATTAGAGCGGTAGAAATCTGTCCTTTGGTCTGATGAGTCCAAATTTGGGATTTTTGGTTCCAACCGCCGTGTCTTTGTGAGACGCAGAGTACTGTAGGTGAACGGATGATCTCTGCATGTGTGGTTCCCACCGTGATGCATGGAGGAGGTGTGATGGTGTGGGGGTGCTTTGCTGGCGACACAGTCAGTGATTTATTTATAAGTCAAGGCACACTTAACCAGTATGGCTTCCACAGCATTCTGCAACGATACGCAATCCCATCTGGTTTGCTCTTAGTGGGACTATCATTTGTTTTTCAACAGGACAATGACCCAACATCCCTCCAGGCTGTGTAAGGGATATTTGACCAAGAAGGAGAGTGATGGAGTGCTGCGTCAGATGACCTGGCCTCTACAAACACCTGACCTCAACCCAATTGAGATGATTTGGGATGAGTTGGACTGCAGAGTGAAGGAAAAGCAGCCAACAAGTGCTCAGCATATGTGGAAACTCCTTCAAGGCTGTTGGAAAAGCATTCCAGATGACTACATTTTGATGTTTTCACTATTATTCTACAATTTGAAAATAGTAAAAATTAAGAAAAACCCTTGATTGAGTAGGTGTGTCCAAACTTTTGACTGGTACTGTATGTTAGCAAAAACCTTCCAGAGAACATTTTTAGCATGTTTTGTTGTTAAAGTTCGAGAACATTCCTTTTAATGTCAAGCAGAACGTATCTAGAACATGGTTACAATATTCATAGAATATATAACATTAATGTACTATGGGACATTGCAAGAACGTTGCAAGAACTTAATGTGTCCAGTTTTGTAAGCATTAGGAGAATATTCCATCAATGTTCCACCAAACCTACACAGAACATGGTTACCATGTTCTCAGAATATACAATATTAATGTTCGAGACATGCTCTTCCTTGCTAAATATTCAGGAACGCTTACCATGCGCTCTGCCTCCTGCGCTCTGTCTCCTCTCCCCAAATAGAAGCTAACACTTTAAAGAGATACTTCACCCAAATTACAACATGACACATTAGTTTCCTTACCCTGTAAGTAGTCTATGTACAAGGTATGACAGAAATCCATGCTTTGGGTTAGTTTCCCTGGCAATGGCTGTCACTGTTTTCAAATGCTAACATTTTAGCATTTGTAGGACAAATCCTATTCAAGTCATGGGACCGATATGAGCATTTTCCGCCCATATTTTAAAAATAATTTTAAGTGGTGAGCTTTACAGTCAATTTCAGAATCTTTTTGGATGATTTGGACATGATGGACGAAAAATACTAATATCGGTCTGTGACTTGAATGGGATTTGTGCCACAAATGCTAGAACATTAGTATTTGGAAACAGTGCCAAGGGAAACTAAACCAGCATGGATTGCTGTCATACCTTGTTCATAGACTGGTGACAGGGTAAAGAAACTTGAATAAATATTAGAAATTTTGACAGCCCATCTGCCTAGGGAGCCTAGGCCATGCTACTCTTCATAATGATGATCAAAATATTGGGTATTAGAGTAAGCATATAACCAAGCCAACTATAATGGGTATAAGGTAGGGAGGGATGTAATTGATGTTGGTCAAGATTGACACTAGCCTAATCTATTTGAATGTTGAAAATGCAAACCATAATGTTGATTCGATCAAAGTCGGTAGGCTAATCAGTATGTAGAAGTTATACTTTGCTTACAGGAAATGCATTTGAAAACAAAATAAAATATATTTTTCAAGAGGAGGGCCACTAAAATGTTTTGCCTGTGAGATGGGGCCCCGAACAAAAATGTGCTTAGGTGTCACTGAAAATGCATCATAGTCTAATCCACAGTTTCACCTGTTATCTTCTCTACGCAAGCGTATTCAATAGCTGTTGTCAACACTAGCCATATGGCCAAGTAACGTTAATGAGCTACACAATCAGTTTCAGACACTTTGAAATGATTTGGGCATGAAAGATGCCACGACTTTCTTTGCCATACTGTCCTTCGGAGTGACTGAAAGTAAAGAAAGAAAGAAAGAAGAGAGACCAAGTGAGATACAAAATATAAATATATATATATAAATAAATAGAACATTTATATATATATATATTTTTTAATAGAAATACTAAATATAAAAGCAAAAATATTGATAATAATAACAGATCATAGTAACAACTGTAACGTCTTTCGTCGGTGGAAGGATCGGAGGACCAAAGCGCAGCGTGGTATGTATCCATATTTATTAGAATTCTTTTTCAATTACGAACAAAAACAATAAACAGAACGAAAACCAACGAAGCTACAGTCCTGAACTAGTGAAACACAGAGAAACCAGGAACACACGAACAGGAACAATCACCCACAAACCAACAGTGAAAACAGGCTACCTTAATATGGTTCCCAATCAGAGACAACGTAAAACACCTGCCTCTGATTGAGAACCATATCAGGCCAATAAGACAAACCTAAACAAAGAAACACATAACATAGACTACACCCACCCAGCTCACGTCCTGACCAACTAGACAAAGACTAACCAAAGGAAATAAGGTCAGGAACGTGACAACAACACTCTGAATACTTATGGAAATAAGGTATTTCTGTTTTTATTTTAACACATTTGCAAACATTTCTAAAAACCTGTTTTCACTTTGTCATTATGGGTTGTTGTGTGTAGATGGATGAGGAAAATTTTCATTTAATCCATTTTAGAATAACGCTGTAATGTAACAAAATGTGGGAAAAGTCAAGGGGTATGAATACTTTCCGAATGCATCTCTAGCTTAAACTGACAGATTGTTTTATTATGTTAATTCGATTGACGCACGGGATTTTAATGAATGCAGAGTGTTATGATCTAATTGACAATGTTCCAGCGCCAATGATACAGATGATTTAATGCAAGTCTGGCTCAGCTAACTGTCTGATTAATATACGGTACATGCTAAATATTGAACCATGAGTCCCTCTACCTTCCTCTGCTGTTCTTTCTCCTTCAGGATGTTCGCATACTTATAATGAGAGATGTTCTACACATGTAGACGAAAGAAACCCCCTATTCATTTAAATTGTTACAGTGCTGTACAGTTAATGAGAATTTATGCCTCAAGAGATTGCCCTCACCTCCTTTGCTTGTGTCAGAGTGGGCGGTTTTTACACTCAAAATAGTGCGGAGTTATGGAATATTGGATGTAAGTGGAGAGGTGGGGGAGAGTGAAGAAGCGGGAAACAAGCATGAAACTGAATTATCATGAAGGAGAGAGGAGTGAATGAATGGATTCTCCTTCGGTAGGATTCATGACGCTTAAGGATTTGAGGATCAGAGTTTAAGCAGGCCTAGAGGAAGGGGGCAGTGCACTGTCAGAGATTTTAAAGTCATTTGCAAGGGGCAATGATGGGTCACAGAAAATCCACAGTAAAATAACCTTTCCAAAATTACATCTATTTTTGTTCAAAGTCTATTTTTGCACCTATACAAGTTCTGTCTTGGTTTTACAGTTTAATACTTACTGTAACACTGTACAGGGTAGATGTTTAGCACATGGGACCATACCAGGCAAAGAGATTAACAGAACTACTGAAATTGATGTTTTTCCACATTGTAGCAAGCTTTATTTTTTAAAGGAAACTCAAAACAGGATCATGTGTGTTATTATAGGCCATATGAGAGCTTTGGGATTTGAGTCTGAGTGTAGATAGCTCAGGCTTTGAGAGTTTTGGCATAATGGTCCAGGATGGCTTTGAGGAATTCATCAGTATATGTCAAATCTCTCTGATTGATCAGTTTACAGCTTCATCTGGCAAAACAACACACAGTGGCGGCATCTATAAAAGCGAGCTTGAAGTAGTTATCTAAGAGCCTCTGGCACTGTAAAATCTCTACACTCCACATGAGAGCAAATGAAGAAAAGTGAGAGATCACATGTGTGTTTAGATGTGCGTGGTGTATCTTCACTCTGGATCCTTCATTTTGTATTTTTGCCCCAGGTCAAGGGGTGCGCGTCTCCCTCCATATAGTCTTTAAATATGCAGTTGTGAGTGTACTGTAGGGTCGTCATTATGCATCAAATGATTTGCGAGACGTGGGTACTCTCCAGGGGATGGAGGGGATCCCTGTGTGTTCGTGCTGTTCAATATTTGATGAGGGCGTAAGGTCTGGGAGCTGTCTCAGCTGGCACAGGGGGTAACACCCCTGACACCCCCCATAGAGCCTTGGTCCACCGCCCCAGCTGTCAGAGAGAGAGAGAGAGAGAGAGAGAAGAACACCCCCACCCACTGATAAACTGCCAAACATTTTTCTTGAATGGCCCTCTAATGTCCTATACGACTCCACAGATAATAGTTTTTATTTGAATAAATCTTATCATTTAGTTGGTAGTTATTTCGAGGAGACTGTAGTAAAATCACACTGCGTCATGACAGGCCCCCTGGGCAGTTGAACAGGGAAATGCATGAGCACGTACCGTATCTCCAATGTCACTGCTGAGGGTAAAAGACAGACAGAAATAAAACAGGGTTTCTGAGTGGGTGGGAGGGATGGAATGAGGAGGAAACAGAGAAACAGGGAGGGAAGGAGGGAAGGAAGGAGGGTGGGAGAGAGTGAAAAAAAAAAGAGCACATAATGTGACTCTGCGTACTGTCTAGGTTGGAAGATGGATGTCTGGGAGACTGAATTGATTAGTTGTGGACAAGGCCATTAGCTAATGAAGGCTGTCTGGGGAAGACAACAGCACCTCTCCCAGAAATTACCTTCCTTCCCTCACAACTGGATTCCTGTGACCAGTGGAGGGAGGGAGGGAGGGAGCGAGCGAGTGAGTGAGCGAGTGAGTGAGCGAGTGAGTGAGTGAGGGAGGGCATTGCTGACAGCACTACAGCATCCACTATCATTGTCACATACCACACGTAAAGGCTGTGAAATAGATTCATTCAGTCTGGACCAGATGTGGTTTTCTGACGCAAGAACCACAACATGAACTACAGCCCTACTTCACAGACATTTACATAAGGGGATTTAGAGTATGCCTGATGCACTGATTTTGACATCATCCGGAAAGGCACAATGAATCACAAAGCTGCCCTTATGCTCTTGTGCATTAGTGTGAATAATGTCTCTGTTATAAGGCATGACATGAGGAAGGAACCTGTGTGAATACGAATCCGTGCTTCTCTGCCGTGAGAGCTGATGCGCTTCAGAAGTGCTCCTGGAGTCTTCTCTTAAAATACCCCAGAGGCTGATCTTAACTTGCTCTGTCTATTAAACAGTTCTCTGAACTGTAACTCCAATCAGATTGTCTGGTAGGTCGTTCGGTTACGTGTTGCCTCTGTGGCAGGAGCACTCAAAGAAAACATGCTCATGCTGTGAATAAAAGTTCATGGTTTTGTTGCGTCAGTCTAACTAAATATGATTCCCTGTGTATGTATGGCGCATTTAACATACAACGATGCACTTATCCATGTAATTCACTTTATCTGGGTCTGGGATGGACGTATCACTGAGTAAGATCTATCTCTCTAATAACGCTGAAGCCTTACCCTAGGCCGGACTCTATGTGGCTAATTAGTCCCTCAGTGGCCAGTAACCCAGCTAACATGACCTTCTGGGCCCTATTCAGACCCTCTAATACGTTAGGCTGACTTGTCTGGGGGGGAAATCCCTGTTAAATTGTGTCAGAGCAGCCATCTTTGAGGCCAAGCTGGTCAGCGAGACCTGGGTTTCCCCACATTCTCCATGGTTATCCTATGATTGTCTTGTGCTAACATGTCTTGTCGGGTCATGATGGATTTCGTTCATGGGGTTAGAAGCAGATAGCCATTTTGAAAGCCAATAAGAGGGCGACTATTTACCGACTTTCTTACTTAGTCCTCTTCATCCTGAGTGGGACATGACTCATATGCAAAGAATAGGCCTTGATATTTTGTCCACGTTATTAGTATTGAGTGGAGGGATCAAACACGACACTAAAGCTTTGTACAATGGCATTTTTGCATGACAGTTTTTCAGTAGATAACGTAACTGTCACGAATAGTGATAAAAGGGATGAATTAATTGCGTTCCATTGTCTGACCGGTATCTGCATTTCCAGATGGTGATGGATTGGCAGCACAAGGATGTCAAGTTGGAGAAACAAAATTGAATCGCCAACCTTGGGGGAAGAAACTCTAGTTTAATGAGCTTTCTTAAACTGCCACCTGCTGTTCAAACCCAAGGCAGCAGAAATGGAACTATCCATGTGGCTCTAAGCTGGACTTCTCTTTAACGTCCTCTGTTGGTGACTTCTATACACAACCATGGACATGGTAATGAAATTATTCTTGGTATCAATTTGTTGTTAACACTGCCCACATAGAGGTTTGTGATCTACCAGTATTGATCAACTCGCTCACAGAGCCTCTTAATCTGCCCCAGAATTTCCTGGCACCACTACAGTAATGGGTTCTATCTGGATTTGTAATACTTTACATTATGTGTCGCCGGTGTGGCCTCATTTTGCTACTTCTTATGAAATGAAGGTCTCATGCTCTGTTGGCCCAGTAAGTCTTATTGATAGGAATGAAATATGATTTAATAAGAGGTAATAAGATGATGTCATATACTAGTGATAGTCCTATCACAGTAGCCTCTCTGTTGTACTTTATACTGCATCATGACCTTTATTTAGCAATCAAACCATTACTTTTTTATTTGTTGTTATTGTTCCTTTTTAAAGTAATCTTTAAAGGTTTACAGGGAGGCTGGACCAGTAAAGGGAATCCGTTTTTGCGTCATTGTTATGGCTTCTTGTATTTCAGTCTCAGTGTCTCCTAGGAGCTAATAGTCGACTGATGAGCTTTGGAGAGATTTGGGATTTAGAGCGTATTAGAAAGGGAGCGAGAAGGAGGGCTGGAGGGAGATAGAGAGAGCATGGAAGGGAGTGAGAGAAAGAGAGCGAGAGAGAGAGCGAAAGAGAGAGAAAGAGAGGCAGAAGGGCGGGGTGGGGGAGGGATTGTGTGAGACAGAACTAGAAGGAGAAAGACAAGAGAGAATTAAAAAACAGAGGCAGGGAGTGAGTGGTACAGAGAAGAGAGACAGTGTCTACTGTGTGTGAGACAGAGGGAAATAAAGACAGAGAGGGAGAGAGGGAGAGAGAACGCAAGCGCAGTGACTGAAGACAGGGCACGCCTGGCCTGAAGCAGGGCTGCTGCTCTCTCATTACTTAGTCAAACACACACACTCACACACACACACACACATACATACACATACAGTATCGGCAGAGGAAGGAAGCCAGAGAGCCGGGATAAAATCCCAGGGAGACAGTAGTGAGCGCCTGCCGACCTGCAGCCATGGCCGACGTGGGTGAGTAGAAAAACCCTTTCTGAAAACCTCCGTTACAGTGTGTGCATGCCAATGAGTGAGTGTAGCAGTGGAGGCATTGCCAATATTTGGAGCAGGGGATGTACAGTACAGTGGGAATCAACAAGGATGTAGCTCAGATTCCAAGAGACAATCAGCCTGTCTGTTTTAGTTCCCTGTCTTGTGTTTAAAGGTCATAGTAATATGGGCTGACATTACAGGCCCAGGTAAACATTGTGGGACAGAGACAGGGCACAACGGGATGTCTCTGAAGCAACCCTGGAAGACAGGGATAGGAGGGGAGAAAGAGAGAGAGATTGGAGGGCTGGAGATACTTAAAGGAAGCACCTCGTTTGTGGTATGTCAGTGGTAATAATGACCATGGGGGGGTCCCTATATCTATCTCAGGGGAACAGATTAACTCTGCTGTACGCAGCATTTCCCTAGACGCTCTCACACATATGCACACACGCACTCATGCACACACACACTGAATGACAAGCGGAAACTGTGAAATTGGGATCTGTGTGGTACTTGACTCTGTGTATTTACTAGGTATCGCTGTAACGATACCAGTATAGTCATGTTTTTTTCCATGGCAAAAATAGAAACACGAAGCAGACCAAAGTCTTTGGTAATTTAAAAACCTGCTGTATGTAAAATAGTGTGTGCTCTAGCTTGGAAATGAAATAAATGGGACTCTGGATGATTGTTTCCAACATTAGGTCTGTTTTACGAAATAAGTTTAGTTTCCTTGCCACGATAATGACGAGTATTGCGATTCTGGTATCGTCCCGGGCCTATATATAACCCTGATAGCCCCCTACTGTAGGTTCTATTTTCCCACTGCTTACCAGGGATTAGCCAAGGTGATTACTCTCTGTCTGTGGCTCTGCTTAGAAAGTATGTGTTGACGACACAGCACAGAGGACAGCTAACTGTCACACCCACACATTGACTAAGCTCTGCTTTACTCTCTCTTTCTCTCTGCACTCAAGTCAACGGTTCTCTGCTCTTTTTTTGTTCATATCGCTTTATTTTCAGATAGGTTCAATGAAGTTGTAAAGTAATTTAAGGCCAAGATTATAGTGATCAATAAGATTCTTGGCTCCTTACACAATCAAATATTTTATTATACATAAGTAATGTATATACTGTATGATAACTCTTTCATTTGTCTATATGGAGGGAGACCAATGGAGAGCCTGAACGGGGAGACCGCCCCCCAAACACGCATGCACTCACACACACACACAGTGTCCCCTGTCACAACAACATCATCAAGCAGGAAAGTGTGGGATGTGACAAGACAGCGTCACGCACCAAGCAGTCCGATATTTGCTAGCTGGAGGGGACAGAGGCATGTTACGGAAATGATGTACGCACACACATTCACCACCTCTCTCCCTTCTACTCCTAGCCTCTGGCATGGGGGATACCATTGCCAGCCACCCCTTTGCTCTCTCTGATGTATAATCCATGATGCAACTTGACCTCTTTGCCTGTGTATTCATATATTCATATCACTCTGGTCCTATACTCTATGTGCCAATGTATTTGGCTTGGATTAATTGCACCAACATTAACAAGTGCATCACATTTGACATGTATGTGCATTGGCAAGCCACTATGAGATTGGAAGATCCTGAAGGTTCATGAGGAGTTGCAGTGTGGATGTTTATACAGCATCAGGATGTACGGTTACCAGCATGTATTATTTTTACATTAATATTTTGTTGTATATGTGAGCAAGGTAGTTGTTCTACGGGAGGATATGACTAATACATGATGTGTCTCTAATCCTGTGTGTGTGTGTGTGTGTGTGTGTGTGTGTGTGTGTGTGTGTGTGTGTGTGTGTGTGTGTGTGTGTGTGTGTGTGTGTGTGTGTGTGTGTGTGTGTGTGTGTGTGTGTGTGTGTGTGTGTGTGTGTGTGTGTGTGTGTGTGTGCGTGTGTGTATGTGTATGTTGCAGACTCCCTGACTGAGGCACTGAATGCCATCAGTGTGAGCACCGAGTTGGTAGAGCAGGAGCTGAAGCCTCATCTGGACACCCTGCTGACTGTACTACTGGAGAAGAGTGAGTCTACACACACATCTACAGTAGGCTTAGGGTTAACCCTAACCCTAACCCTGACCCTAACCCTAACCCTAACCCTGACCCTAACCCTAATCCTGCTGGCTGTGCTACTGGAGAAGAGTGAGTCTACACATACATTTGCAGTAGACACTGACCTCTGATTCATCAATCTCACTCCTGCCCGTTCCCATCAGTCAGCTTTTATGGCATTGTTTTGGCCATGGCAAGCAAGGCCATAGCTTCTAGAAACTATAGTAGCAATGCGGATCTATCGTCTCAGCTTAAATTATCTCAACGTTATTCATCAGGTTGTTTTGGAATCTGTCCTTCCCCCCTTTTTTGAGTTGCTGGGTTGAGGCGCAAAGTTTCTCTTTTTTTGAGATTTTGGATGCCTGTCGTGGTCTTAGCCCAAATCTTCAGCTTTTAAAAGACTGCTTCAATGTGAGAGTGTTGCAGGAGTGTTCAGAACACCTCTGCTGTTTCTCCTCTGTATCCAACCTGGACTCAGGGGTAGACTTATCATAGTAAACATAAATCCAGGACACTTCATTTCGTATGATATGTTACGTTTTGTATGTTACGTTTCGTATGGTATGTATTAATTTGTGGATATCCATCATCAATTTCCTGTGATGTATTATAAATTACAATTCGTATGATATGTTACAAATTGCAATTCGTACAATATGTAATGAATAAAAATGTGTACACTATGTTAAGAATTTGCTAAATGTATATGTTATGAATTCCAATTTGTTGTAACTAACGTTAGCTAGGTGGCTAGGTGACTAACACTAACGTTAGCTAGATGGCAAACGTTAGCTAGGGGTTGACGTTAAATTAAAGTGGAAGGTTAGGATTAGTGGAAGGGTTAGTTAACATGCTAATTAGTTGCAAAGTAGCTAAAAAGTAGCAAGTAGATGCAAAGTTGATAATTAGCTAAAATGCTAAAGTTGTCCGTGATGAGATTCGAACATGCAACCTTTGGGTTGATAGACGTTTGCATTATAGTTGCAAAGTAGCTAAAAAGTAGCAAGTAGATGCAAAGTTGATAATTAGCTAAAATGCTAAAGTTGTCCGTGATGAGATTCGAACATGCAACCTTTGGGTTGATAGACGTTTGCATTATACGCCTACCCATCCACCCCGACCAACCACCCTACTTTCTTTTTTGCCTTAAGGAACCTTTGGTCTTATGTAACCATACCAAACATAACATATCATACTAACTTGAGTGTCCCGTATGTACTTTTACTATGTTACGTCTAGTCTATGAGACCAGGCTAAAATATCACAGTGCTGTGGGGGGGGGGGGGGGGGGGGGGGTTCAGGTTATTCTCCAGCTCTCTCTCTCTCTGCTCCAGCAAATATCCAGTTTATCTGAGGTTGCACTGTGCACGGGCAGCTAAATTTGGTTCCCCTCAAAAACGGGCAAGGGGACGTTACCATAGCAGCGCAGCGTAGCCTGACAACCTGACCTGCCTCCTTGGCTGTTGTGTCATTCTTTGAAATGGGAAATGCTAATATCAGGTCTTCCTCTGTCTATTGCACGTTGCTGCTTTAATGACAATGAATCTGCCTCCCAAGCTCAACAGAGGAGGATTCTATTTTAGTTTCTCTCTCTGGTCTCCTGACATTACAGAGGGGTTAGAGTCACTGTTAATCGGAAACAGGAGTAGAAAGAGGAATGCCTAAGACAACCTCTGCACCCAGTGATCCTGATCAATCTCAACACAGAGAAGATTGACAGGAAATTGAATTATATCTACTGCTGGGACACTTACAGTACATTAGCAAGAGTTTTGTGTCAGAACTCATTTCTGGTTAACAATTAGCAAGTTGTCTATAGGTCAATAAAGATATTTATGTTACTATGGAGCCAATGGTAATTTTCCATCCTCAGTTATATTCCATTCTATTCTGTATCCATGCCCATGGGTAGTTGCCATATAAGTATGTGTTATCTGTCCCCAGAGAAGGGTGCCGCAGTGGAGATTGCCTCCAGTGGTATCGTTCCCATCCTGGCCCAGTCCCTCAGGAAGAAGAGTCTCCTCACCAACCAGGTGGCACTGGTGGTGGCAGAAATGGCCAGGGAAGGTGAGATTAGATGCCCCCTTACTACTGTAGACAAAGGGACAGGGGGTATGGGGCATGAATACCAATCTGCAACCTGGACTCAGGGGTAAACGTAACATAGTAAACGGAAATCCAGAAAACTCGAATTAGTATGATACTGTATGTTAGGTTTGGTATGGTATGCATTAATTTGTCGATGTCCATCATCCATTTCGTATGATATGTTACGTATTACAAATCATATGATATGATACAAACTGCAATTTGTACAATAGTTACGAATTTGCAATACGTATGATATGTTACAAATTCCAATTTGATGTGGCTAACATTAGCTAGGTGGCTAGGTGGCTAACGCTAACGTTAGGGGTTAGGGTTAAGGTTAGGGTTAAGGTTAGAGTTGGGAGTTAGGTTAAAGGGTTAAGGTTAGGCTTAGTTAACATGCTAAGTAGCTAAAATGCTAAAGTTGTCCGTGATGAGATTAGAAGACGCAACCTTCGGGTTGCTAGACGTTTGCGTTATACACCCACCCCGACCAACAACGCTACTTTAGTTTTTGCCTTAAGTAACCTTCTGTTTTATGTAACCATACCAAACGTAACATATCATACTAATTTTAGTGTCACAGATTTTCATTTACTATGTTACGTCTAGTCTGAGACCAGCCTGCAATCTGAGTTTAATGTAGAGAACCAAGGCCTTAATCACTACTACTCTGACTCATACTGTGTTAGAAAGACTCGCTGATTAAAATAAAATAAGTTGATTTTGCTATGCATGTTGACACATTTGATGTTGACACATTCTAACTTTATGTAGATGATACTGGATCGATGCATAATATCTGTTACTGATGTGCCCTGTCCTTCATCACTATACATTGTTATTTATTCTATGCATTATTCTGTGCTATGCTTAAAGCACCTCTGCCACTCAGTTATTTGCATTCAGTACTAACCACCCCCTAAACCAAAAACGAGGGGGTGGTTTTGGTTATCACTCATTGACAGCGCTTAGAGTCATTTCCATTTACATCTGCCAAAATCCAGTCCAATGCCATAGGCTCACTGTGGGTAGAATCAGAGATTGATGAAATTCTGTCCCTGTGTTAAAGCGGCCGTGAGGGACACGTGCATTGAGGCGGGGCTAGTGAAGGTTCTGGTGCCCCTGCTGAACAGTGCAGATGAGGAACTGTTGCTCCACACTGGAAGAGCCATCGGACGCATCTGTTTCGACAACAGTGAGTGGGACTGACTCTAGCAGGCCGGGGCCTTCCCACAGGGAATCAGGCTCTACCTGCAGTGACAGGATGAATTTTACCCTATTAAATTAATCTGTAATCTTAGCACGCAATGCTTGTCCTGGTGAATTTCGTGTGTGTGGATGTGTGTGCCTCCACCTCTCTATTTCTATTTATCTCAGTCTTAATCCATTAGACTTTCCCTCCTTCTTTCCCTTCCTGTATTCTCTCTCCTCCTCCCTCTCTCAGCGGCCCAGCAGGATCAGCTGGTGCAGAGTGGGGTGATCCCCAGGCTGGTGGCCATCATGAGGGAGTATCCAGAGAATGACCCACTGGTCAACGTATGTCTGCTGGCCCTCTGTAACCTGGCCGACATGGGTGAGGACCACCAGAGGAACTTTAGAGGGTCACAGAGACGAGGAATGACTCATTTGTTTTGGAGACTGTACACTGTATACTGACTTGAACCAGTTGATATTGTGTTCCTCACATCTTATCTGTGAATGAGAATTGTTTCATAACAGAAAGACCTGGTTAGATAAAGATTTAGACAAAAACGTTTGGCCTCTGATCCGTGCAGACACGGCGCGGGAGGCGCTGGTAGAGGTGGGCGTGGCAGAGGTGCTGACAGCCCAGCTGAAACGGGCTCCTGACGCAGAGAGAAGACACATCATACTGGAGGTTCTGGGATCACTGGGAGAGAGTGGTGAGTCTGGACAAGGGCCTGAAATATAATTTATACAGAGACACGTGAGATGAAATAGGCTGTATGGGGTTTATGCTTTTCACATGAAGGGTTGAAAGAATGTGTGCTCAGACTAACACACCCCTCCTGTGCTGCTGTTGTCAGACGTGCTAAAGCTGCAGTTTGTGGAGTCGGGGGTGCCTAAGGCTCTGTCTGAGATGATTCGAGGTCTACAGGGTGGCTCTGACCCCCATGATCTCTGCAGCATCAAGATCGGCTCCAACCTCATCGTGTCTCTCCTGCTGGGAGGTAAGGAACTCAACCTGACCTGAAGGCACCAGAACCCCTTTACTATCCTCCCCTTCAACCTAACCCTCTGTGTCCATGCCTCACTCACACACCCACACCATTTCACTGTCTATCAGCTCACATCTCTCACGACTCAGAATATGACCCAGATGCAGACACAGGAGGTGGATGGTTCAGTTCTCAAAATATTTATTATGACAAAGGGGCAGGCAAAAGGGCAGGCAGAGGTTCGTAGTCCAAAGCAGAGTCAAAAAGGGACAGAGCGGCAGGCAGGCTCGGGGTCGGGGCAGGCAGAAAGGTCAGAACCGGGAAGACTATAAAACAAGAACAAGAGAGAAGGTAACACACGGAAAACATGCTGGGACATTTGAAGAGACAAGACGAGACAAGTTCGAACTGGAAACAGGAGACAAAGGGCTGTGAGACAAAGGTTTAATCTTAGACCCATGGAAAGTGGGATGTATACAGAGGGTAAGGGGCAACAGAAGACAAACAGCAGAGGGAAAAGTTTTCCAGACTCCACCCGTAGGGGCAATCACGGGAGGACAGCCATACCCTCTGTCTGGGCCGATAGCGGTGAGCCGGGGTCCGGTGGCGATCCTCCTGTCGCCGATACCTAGAGGTGGTCTTAAGAAGAGTGGACCAGGCTCTCTTCCAGGTACGTGGACAGCTGACCTCTTCCTCTTTCTCAGGGAAGAGCACGAGCTGGTAGCCCAAGGAATGCTCGAAGGGCGAGAGTCCAGTGGCCGAGCAGGGAAGGGAGTTGCGGGTGTACTCCAGGTGGTGGGGTTGGCAGAGACGAGGCAGCTGAGAGTAGTCTCCAGGTCCTGATTGGCTCACTCCGATTGGCCGTTACACTGAGGATAAAACCCGGAGGACAGGCTGGCCGATGACCCAATGAGGGTGCAGAATGCCTTCCAGAACCTGGACGAGAACTTAAGACCCCGATCGGAGACAATGTCGACCGAAAGTCTATGGATCCGGGAAGACATGCTGCACCATAAGCTTGGCCGTCTCCTTGGCTGAGGGTAACTTGGGAAGGGGAATCAAATGTGCAGTTTTGGAAAACTTATCTACCACAGTGGGGTTGCCATCTGACGGAGGGAGACCGGTGACAAAGTCCAGTGAAATATGGGACCAGGGGCAATGAGGAACAGGGAGTGGTTGAAGGAGGCCAGCCAGAGCTTGCTGCGGAGTCTTGTTCTGTGCGCACACAGTGCAGGCGGCGAGGAATACAGAGATGTCCGGAACCATGGTGAGCCACCAAAAACGTTGGCGGATGCCAGGGTCCGATTTGAGCCGGGATGACAGGTGAGTTTAGAGGAATGGGCCTGTCATGCCAAATAATGTCCCCCGGCCAAAAAGTGTCCCCCTGTGCGTCACAATGGGATTCAATAAACTATTAGCGTCTGTTGCTATATCAACATTGTGATGACGTAATGACAGACGATGGTCCCAAGGTCATTTGGAGAGGTAAATTGAAGAGGTACATTTTGATAAGCTCAGCATAATTACCATTTCTTGCTTTCGCAAATGTCAACCAAAGCTTAACATACTTTGTCTATTGGGCTTCACCGAAGTGTAGGGCATCAGTGCTTTCAGTGGTCGACTGTCCAACCGGAAAAGATTATTGGCTTCCACCAAGATATCCCTAGGAAGACAAAGAGAAAAAGATCAGCGTTAGGGAAACTAAAACTAGCTTTGGGTTATTTTGTGTGCAAAAGCAAATAGTTATTATCTGTAATTTTTTATATTCACCTTAACAGATGGTGTGACCAGCTAGGACCGAAAAAGCAGCGAGGTTTCCTAGGTCTCGCCTTCCTTTCGTACCTTCTTCCAAACCAAGTAATTCGCCTGGTTGTCGTAGCACTTGGTCCCCTTCTCGATTCTGCTCCTGTAGCACTCCTTCTGTTTATCCTGCGCCATGTTGATGTTAACAGGAATAAATGCAATTATATTTCATATTACAAATACATTTCTTACATATCTCTTGGAGGGACAGAAAATAAATCAACAACGGACAATCGTTTTTACCCGGTCAAGAACCTCCACATCCTTCTCAGTCCGTGCCTGAAGGTGGTCCTCGAAGGCGTTTTGATCTGGTTCGACAACTTCCAGGTGGGGTTTCAGTGATCTTAAAGTACGTAATACAAAAATAGCAATAGACAAACACAAATTTGAAAGAATACAGTATATGCAATAATTGTATATACAATTGCATTGTTTACCTCAGTCAACAGCTACAGCTCCCGTCCGTACTCAGTGGAGGCCTGTGTGCTGCTGTTGTGTGCAAAGAGAATTACCTTCAGGTTGTTCTCCCACGTTTCCTGGTACCAATTAAGGGACTTGCCCATGACAGTCTTAATTAAGGGTCTGGTTGGTCCATTCACCAAACCTGGAGGAGGGGGTAGGAAAGCGATATCTCTTGACAATGTAAGCTATTAAAATATGTTTGAGTATGTACCATGGAAAAACAAAAACAAATTGTAAAAAAATAAATCAAATAAACCATTAGTGGCAGAATATAACCAATAACATCCGTACCTTGTTCCAGTGTTCATGACCTCGGTCACTCAAGATGACCTCAGGAGAAACGTGGGTGTTGAAGATGTCCTTCATCGCCTTGGAGGTGGCCTCGCCAGTCTCGTTCTTGATGGGTATCATACAAAACTACAATCCATTTTTGGTTACAAACACCTTTTTTAATGGGTTACAGAAGGGAATTTAGAGTTAAGCATGCACTCTTCCTTTACTGACCTTAATGGGTATTGCCTCCACCCACTTGTTAAAGTGATCATTCGCCGTCAGACACCAGCTGTTGCCCTTTTCCTGGATTTCGTGAAGGGTCCGATGAGGTCCACCCCAAGCATTTAAAGTGTTAGAGAGAAGATTACTTTATGCTTACCCGTATCTGTGTCATACAGTATGCAGATTTTCATATTTGTAAGGGTACTGAGAATCACATACACACATTCTATAATAATGAACTCTGCTGTGGTCAAATAAAGAAACCAACACAAAACAACTTATCAGAACATGATTTGAATTGGGACACTTACCGATCAAGTGCCATGATGAAACAACTTTGATGGGCTTCAACTCCGGCGCCACAGTCTTCACCCTCTCAAACTTCTGTCAGGCTAGACAGGGTACTAACCTTTAAGCATAAAGTGACAATTTGAAACATTGCGTGCTCTCTGATGACATTAATTGAAGTCATAATAATTTCAGATAATTTCAGAGAATGTGATTGATAAACAAAAGGTTATTTCACTTGCCCAGCTGTCCACCTCCTTGGCAATTCCCCGTCAGAAAAAACATATGTTGATTTAGGCAATCAAATAAAATAACATTTTATTGGTTACATACACATGGTTAGCAGATGTTAATACACACAAATCTAAAGGGGTAAATGAGAGTATGTACATAAGAGTATGTACATAAGTATATGGATGAGCGATGGCCCGAGTGACATAAGCAAGGTGCAATAGATGGTATAAAATACAGTATGTACTGTACATGTGTAATGCCCGGGGTGTAGTGGAGGAAGAAGTCAGACGCAGGAGACAGAGAGTTCAGAGTAGCGCTACTTCTTTATTCACCACACAGGTGAAAACGACGCCACTCAAAACAACACAGGGGAACTAAAGAGTCCCGAAAATAACTCACGTACACGAACAACCGTGACTTACAGGCGTGTACACGAGTACACATAAAACAATCCCGCACACCCAGCAGGCGGGCCGGCTGGATAATAAAGCCCAACTAATTAACCTAACTAAAAACAGGTGTAACTAATAAACAGACAAGGGGGAGGAAAAGATCAGTGGCAGCTAGTAAGCCGGTGACGACGACCGCCGAGCGCCACCCGAACAGGAAGGGGAGCCACCTTCGGTAGGAGTCGTGACAACATGTGATATGAGTAATGTAAGATATGTAAACATTATTAAAGTGGCATTATTTAAAGTGACATTGTTTAAAGTGACAAGTGATCAATTTATTAAAGTGGCCAGTGATTTGGTCTCAATGTAGGCAGCAGCCTCTCTGAGTTAGTGATTGCTGTTTAGCAGTATGATGGCCTTGAGATAGAAGCTGTTTTTGTCTGTGATGTGTACTCATAAGAACTTAAAACTTTCCACCTTCTCCACTGCTGTCCCATCGATGTGGACAGGGGGGTGCTCCCTCTGCTGTTTCCTGATGTCCACAATCATCTCCTTTGTTTTGTTGTCGTTGAGTGAGATGTTGTTTTCCTGACGTCACACTCCGAGTGCCCTCACCTCCTCCCTGTAGGCTGTCTCATCGTTGTTGGTAATCAAGCCCACCACTGTTGTGTCGTCTGCAAACTTGATGATTGAGTTGGAGGCGTGCATGGCCATGCGGTCGTGGGTGAACAGGGAGTACAGGAGAGGGCTGAGCATGCACCCTTGTGGGGCCCCAGTGTTAAGGGTCAGCAAAGTGGTGATGTTGTTTCCTACCTTCACCACCTGGGGGCGGCCCGTCAGAAAGTCCAGGACCCAATTGCACAGGGCGGGGTTGAGACCCAGGGCCTCCAGCTTGATGATGAGCTTGGAGGGTAGTATGGTGTTGAATGCTGAGCTGTAGTCAATGAACAGTGTTCTTACATAGGTATTATTTTTGTCCAGATGGGATAGAGCAGTGTGCAGTGTGATGGCGATTGCGTCGTCTGTGGACCTGTTGGGGCGGTATGCAAACTGAAGTGGGTCTAGGGTGGCCGGTAAGGTGTAGGTGATATGATCCTTGACTAGCCTCTCAAAGCACTTCATGATGACAGAAGTGAGTGCTACGGGGCGGTAGTCATTTAGTTCTGTTACCCTTTCCCTTTTTGGGTACATGAACAATGGTAGCCATCTTGAAGCATGTGGGGACAACAGACTGGGATAGGGGGTGATTGAATATGTCCGTAAACACACCAGCCATCTGGTCTGTGCATGCTCTGAGGACGCGGCTAGGGATGCTGACTGGGCCAGCAGCCTTTCGAGGGTTAACACATTTAAATGTTTTACTCATGTCGGCCACGGAGAAGGAGGGGGGTGGGGCGCAGTCCGTGTTAGCGAGCCGCGACGGTGGCACTGTATTATCCTCAAAGCTGGCAAAGAAGGTGTTTAGTTTGTCTGGAAGCGTGACGTCAGTGTCCGTGACGTGGCTGGTTTTCTTTTTGTAGTCTGAGATTTCCTGTAGACCCTGCCGCATACGTCTCGTGTCTGAGCCATTGAATTGCGACTCCACCTTGTCCGTGTACCGGCATTTTGCTTGTTTGATTGCCTTGCGGAGGGAATAACTACACTGTTGATATTCAGCCATATTTCCAGACCTCTTTCCATGGTTCTCGCTTTCAGTTTTGCGCGAATGCCACCATCCATCCACGGTTTCTGGTTAAGGTAGGTTTTAATAGTCACAGTGGGTACAACATCTCCAATGCACTTCTTTATAAACTCACTCACCGAGTCAGAGTATAGGTCGATGTTGCACTTCACTCCGAAATGGCCAACATCAATATCGGTTAGCATGGCCTCTTTCTCCACTTTAGTAAAAAATCACCCTCTTGTGTGGCTGGCCATCCTTCCCCCGTAGGTACATTTGATTGCCTAACAAGTTGGAGGAGAAGAGTTGCTGAAATACTGAACTGAAGTTTAAGTACATTGCACTGCTGTCTTTCGCTCTCTGTTTCTCTCTTTCCATCTCTCTCTCTGTCCGTCTTCCACTCTCTTCCCACCTCTCTCTCCCTTTCATCCTTTCTTTCTAACTTTCTTCCTTTCTCTTTTGCGCCTCTTGTGACATCACTGGTGCCTTCATTGTACTTCGCTTGGTTGGAAAGATAACATAACAACTCTTTGAGGGATGCCATTGAACATACAATTTTTTTTATTTTTTTTATTTAAACTTTATTTAACTAGGCAAGTCCGTTAAGAACAAATTGTTATTTACAATATTGGCCTACCAAAAGGAAAAAGGCATCCTGCAGGGACGGGGGCTGGGATTAAAAATGAAAAAGTTACAAAATATAAATATAGGACAAAACACACATCCCAACAAGAGAGACAACACTATACAAAGAGAGACCTAAAACAACAACATAGCAAGGCAGCAACACATAACACAGCATGGTAGCAACACAACATGACAACAACATGGTAGCAACAAACAGAAAGCTACAATAACAGTTACAGTAGCTAGCTAGCTAGCTGTATACATTTCTTTACTTTAACTATTTTCTACATTGTAGAATAATAGTGTTAAACAAATCAAAATATATTTTATATTTGAGATTCTTCAAAGTAGCCACTGTTTGCCTTGACAGCTTTGCACACTCTTGGCATTTCTCAACCAGCTTCATGAGTTAGTCACCTGGAATGCGTTTCAATTAACAGGTGTGCCTTGTTAAAAGTTAATTAATGCATCTGAGCATCAGTTGTGCATCAGCATCAGCATCTGCATCAGTTGTGTTGTGACAAGATAGGGGTGGTATAAAGAAGATAGCCCTATTTGGTAAAAGACCAAGTCCATATTATGGCAAGAACAGCTCAAACAAGCAAAGAGAAACGACAGTCCATCATTGATTTAAGACATGAAGGTCTTAAAGCAATGTCCATCAAGTGCTATGATGAAACTGGCTCTCATGAGGACCTCTGCTGCAGAGGATAAGTTTATTAGAGTTATCAGCCTCCGAGATTGCAGCCCAAATAAAAGCTTCACAGAGTTCAAGTAACAGACACATCTCAACATCAACTGTTCAGAGGAGACTGCGTGGATCAGGCATTCATGGTTGAATTGCTCCAAATAAATCCCTACTAAAGGACTCCAATAATAAGAAGAGATTTTCTTGGGCCAAGAAACACAAGCAATGTACATTTGACCGGTTGAAATCTGTCCTTTGTTCTGATGTGTCCAAATTTGAGATTTTTGTTTCCAACCGCCGTGTCTTTGTGAGACGCAGAGTAGGTGAACGGATGATCTCTGTGTGTGTGGTTCCCACTGTGAAGCATGGAGGAGGAGGTGTGATGGTGTGGGGGTGCTTAACTTAGAATTCAAGGCACACTTAACCAGCATGGCTGCCACAGCATTCTACAGCGATACGCCATCCCATCTGGTTTGCGCTTAGTGAGACTATCATTGGTTTTACCAACAGGACAATGACCCAACACACCTCCAGGCTGTGTAAGGGCAATTTGACCAAGAAGGAGAATGATGAAGTGCTGCATCAGATGACCTGGCCTCCACAATCACCTGACCTCAGCCTAGTTGAGATGGTTTGGAATGAGTTGGACCGCAGAGTGAAGGAAAAGCAGCCAACAAGTGCTCAGCATACGTGGGAACTCCTTCAAGACTGTTGGAAAAGCATTCCAGGTGAAGCTGGTTGAGAGAATGCCAAGAGTATGCAAAGCTGTCATCAAGGCAAAGGGTGGCTACTTTGAAGAATCACAAATATAAAAAATATTTTGATTTGGTTACTACATTATTCCATGTGTGTTTTTTCATAGTTTTGATGTCTTCAGTATTATTCTACAATGTAGAAAATAGTAAAAAATAAAGAAAAACTCTTGAATGTGTAGGTGTGTCCAAACTTTTGACTGGTACTGTACACACATATAAAGAAACACATATCATCATAATCAACACATCGCATGAGCTGATTTTTATGAGTAAAAATGTGATGATTTCTATCTGTTTCTATTTATTTGATAAATAGACTCATATCTCCCTCACTAACTTTAAGCGCCGCTGTCAGAGCAGCTCACAGGACACTGCACCTGTACATAGCTCATCCGTAAATAGCCCATCCAACTACCTCATCCCCATACTGTTATTTTTTTTTTTTGCTCCTTTGCACCCCAGTATCTCTACTTGCACGTTCATCTTCTGCACATCTTTCACTCCAGTGTTTAAATTGCTAAATTGTAATTATTTTGCCACCATGGCCTATTTATTGCCTTACCTCCCTTATCTTACTTCATTTGCACACACTGTACATAGACTTTTTTCTATTGTGTTATTGACTGTATGTTTGTTTATTCCATGTGTAACTGTGTTGTTGTTTGTGTTGCACTGCTTTGCTTTATCTTGGCCAGGTCGCAGTTGTAAATGAGAACTTGTTCTCAACTAGCCTACCTGGTTAAATAAAGGTGAAATAAATAAAATTAAAATTAAAAATGAAATATTGATCACAAAAAAATTATGGTTGGTGGTTGACTAGTCTGATGTGCTGCCTTTCCCTGTGTGCTGTGTTTTGGTGCATTAGATGAGTCCATGCAGAAGTGTTTCGGCGAGGGCACAGGGGTGGTGTACCAGGACGTGCTCTCCTGGCTGCAGTCCTCCAACACTCAGCTGCAGCTGTCTGGAGCCCTGGCCATCGCCAATTTTGCCAGGAACGGTAAGATGGCAAAATGCCTTCAGATTGATACATCTGCATTGCCTACTTTGGTTTTGACATGAGAATGGATTCTCCCCAGTCTCTGATGTTCTAAGCCCCTGTCTATCTTCCTATTTGATTACCTTATCGCCTCTTTCTCTCTCTGTATCTTTTCTCGGTCTCTTCTCATCAATTACTGTCTTTTCTCTACCCTGTCTCTATCGCCCTTCCTCTCTCAACCTTCTCAGACAGTAACTGTGTGAAGATGTTGGAGCTGGGGGTGGTTCCACATATCCTGACCCTGCTAGAACAGCATGTGGACGAAGGCGACGTGTCCGTCCAGCATGCCGGACTGAGCGCTCTCAGAAACCTGGCCATCCCAGGTGCATAGTAGGATGAATAACCACATACACACATGCATGCGTGCACACACACACAAACACACACACACACACTGTTTTATCTAGTGGAAATTGCACTCATTTCACACTGACCCCACCGACCCGACTGACCCCACCACTGAATTACAAACTGACACCGTGAAATGAATCACTAATGGTATTCTCTTGTAAGCTGTTCTCAGGACTGTCAGCTCTGACCTTTCTGATCCCTCTTCTCCCTGGTGTTTCAGCCACTAATAAGGTGAGGATGCTGAAGGACGGGGTGACAGAGAGAATCAGGACCTTGCTGCGCTCTGACATGCCCCCAGTGCAGTTCAAACTGTTGGGCACCCTGCGCATGATGGTGGATGGCCAAGGTGAGTGGGAAAGGTGTATGGTGGAGGAGGGGTGTGTGCTCAGTGTAGATGTGTGGGTTATACTGTATCTGATTAAGCTAAAATCATAAAGGCAAAATGCATTTAGTTGGGACAGAGGTAATTGTACAGTAGCAGCCAAACATATTGGGACCCTTGCACTTTTCTTTTAAAAAATCCCTATTTCTTTTAAAATATATAGAAATTTGAGGAAAAATACTTTTGGTCTCCACACATTGTTATTATATTTTCAACATCGCACAACCGATTTATTTTCGGTAAACTTAAAGGTGCTACACAATGGATTTGCACAAATCTTAGCATTTTAATTTCAGAAAATGTTGATAATATCTGCCACTAACAGTGGAATGATAATGTTTCAGAGTATTATTTACCTGCCAGTGTTGTGATTGGCTGTGATATTTGCCAATTGATTTTTCCCGCCCTTGTGGCATCTGTTGATAAACTGGGAAAACTGTTCTGACTTTCTGGCTTTTTTATCTAGTGGAAATTGCACTCATTTCTTGGCTGTAAAATTCTTCAGTTTATGTGAGAAAACAATAGTGTAGGGAGTCATTGTACCGTCTAAGTCGCTGTGAAATATATTTTCAATAACAAAAAATATCGTTTTCACAGCTGTTTGAAGCTGTAAAAACACTACTTTTTGTTATTTAAAATATATTTCACAGTGATTTAGATGGTACAATGATATGTTATGGACATTTTCTGAAATTACAATGCTACAATTCTACAAAAAAATCCTATGTGTAGCACCGTTACTTTTACAATTTTAATTCCGAAAATAAAAGCAAATGGCATTGACAAATTGATTGGCACCCAGAGCTAGTACTTGATTGCACAGCCTTTGGCCAAAATAACTGCAGACAAATGCTTCTTGTAGCCATCAATGAGCTTGCTGCACCTTTCTACTGGCAATTTGCCCCACTCTTCAACTGCAAATTGCTCCAATTCTTTAAAGTTTGAGGTGTGCCTTCCACCAACTGTTTTCAGATCTCTCCATAGGTTTTCGATGGGATTCAGATCTGGATTCATCGTTGGCCACTCCAGAACTGTGCAACGTTTCTTCTTGAACAATATCTGGGTGATTTTTTAAACGTGTGTTTTGGGATTCTTCTCCTGCTGGAAAACCCACAACCCTCAAGAGACACTGTTTTTGGACACTGGGTTGAACGCTGCACTCCAAGACACCTTGTAATATGCAGATTTCACAATGTCTTGCACACATTCAAGGCCCGTAGTGCCAGAGGCAGCAAAGCAAGCACACAGCGTTATCAAACCTCAAGGCCAGACCTTTTTCAATTTCAAAGTATTTTTTGAAGTAGGGAATTGTGTAAGAAACGTGCAAGCGTGCAAATACACTTGGCTGCAACTGTATGTGGTGGGAGTCATTTTATTTGTGATAAATGTGCGAAACAGGGCTGTTGTTCCCACACCAACCACCTGTAATTGATAGTTAATTCAGCTCCATTAGATGTTGTAATGCTATACTATGTCCAACAGCACTGTTGGAATCACAGCCTATTTACACTGTCTGTGGGAGTTCTCAGCCCCAAACAATAGAGTAAATACCAAGCCGCCACAGGCACTGCTATGACCTGTCACGGTAAATTGCAGGGTACTGTGGCTCCCCTTGATTACTGGAGTCTACTGAGGTAATACACTAGTCTAAAGGGAATCACCACTCTTGAGTCTGCTTTCTCACTCCTGTTCTCTTTGCTCACCACCCCACCTCAATCTTGACTCTGTTTCTTTGCCCGTCTCTGTGGTTCTCTTTCTAACTTCTTCAATCCCCTGTTCCTTGACACTTCTAATGTCCTCACCCTCTCTGATCCTTTCTGTTGTTAATTTTCCTCCCTTCTCCTTTTGTCTCTCTCCTCTATATCCCTCTCTTTCAATCATCCCTTTCTACCCAACATATTTCTCTCATCTCTACTCTCTCCCTTCACTCAATCTCTCACACCCTCTCTCTCTCTTCCTCCGACTCTCTCTTCCTCCGTTCCTTCCTTTCGACCTCTGTCAGAGGAGGCAGCTACAGTGCTGGGCAAAGATGAGGTTCTGTTGGCGAGGGTCATGGAGTGGTGTGAGGCAAGGGACCATGCAGGGGTCAGGGGAGAGGCAAACCGCCTCCTGGCTGCCCTTATTAGACACAGTCGTGCTCCGGTGAGACACACACACATGCGCGTGCACACACACACAGACCCACGCACGCACACACACCATGCATACAGTACGTAATCCCCATCGCTTCTAGAGGCTGATTCTCTCCCTCCTGACTTTGACAGGAAGTCATCAACGCTGTAACCAAAGCAGATGGGGTGCGTCACCTCATCTCCATGGCAACCAGTGAACACGTCATCATGCAGAATGAAGCCCTGGTTGCCCTGACAATTGCATCTGCCATTGACATTGGTGAGGGATTCTACTATCCTTTGAGAGCATTCAGAGGGGAAGACCAATACATCTAAAGCTACCATTTGGACTAGCATAATATAACTAGATACAGGTTTACTGACAGTAACCAGAACTAATACACATGAAGGGGAGGAGACAGGTTAAAGAAGGATTTTTAAGCCTTTAGACAATTGAGACATGGATTGTGTATGTGTGCCATTCAGAGGGTGAATGGGCAAGACAGATGATTTAAGTGCCTTTGAACGGGGTATGGTAGTAAGTGCCAGGCGCACCGGTTTATGTCAAGAACTGCAATGCTGCTGGGTTTTTCACGCTCAACAGTTTCCTGTGTGTATCAAGAATGGTCCCCCACCAAAAATACATTCAGCCAACTTGACACAACCTTGTCGAGTCCATGCCCCGACGAATTGAGGCTGTTCTGAGGGCGAAAGGGGGGTGTTCTGAGGGCAATATTAGGAAGGTGTTCCTAAAGTTTGGTATACTAAGTGTATATTTGTAATAATGTCAGTATATATTATATCAGTATGTAATAATATGCTGCTAATGTAATAATATCAGCTCATATTTTACAATGGTGAATTACTGTAAGCTTATTTTAGTTTATACTAATGCCCCCGCATACCAATGTACATATACCGTAATGTACTTACTGTAAATGAGAGACTAACACACACTCTTTGCGTGTTTTGCGTGTGTCCTGCTGTTCTACAGACTCCATGCAGGAATCATTCCAGGAGGCAGAGCTCTTGCCTACACTGCAGAAGATGCTGGAAGACCCAGTGGGGGCAGTGGAGGTCAAGTTCAGCGCCCTAGGCCTCATCTGTAGCCTGGCCAACACCAGTAGGTACCACACACACACACGCACGCACGCACGCACGCACACACACACACACACACACACACACACACACACACACACACACACACACACACACACACACACACACATGTCCTCTCTCTACTTCTTTCTCACTCTCTCAGGCATGATGAAGGAAGAAATGGAATCTCTAAACCTGAAGGAGACGCTCACCAAGCTCTCTGGTCACTCCAGCACCAAACTAGCCACACAGGCCGACACAGTGCTGGCCATGCTCTCTGAAACCAGCTAGACTGTCCTGACCGGACCACTGCCCTGGTCAGTGTGATCATAGACTCTCCGCACCACGTGCCACCACAATCACCCCTACTACCGTGACCACACCATCCTACCCATCAACCGCACTTCACCAGAGAACAACCCATCCCTCGCTCTGAAAGGGGAAAAGAGGTGGAGGGTTTGAAAAGACGCACATATTGACAGTCTTCCAAAGCTGGGTTTTCATTCACCTGGCCTATGGAGAACACAGTTGGACAGAGATATGCTAGGACTGACCAACCCAATCTGACAGAGAGGTAACAAGGTGATAGCCGATGTTCGAAGCACAAGCTGAATGAGCCAACCCATGTAAAACGCACACGAAGCACAACATCCCCGGTTCACTCATCATGACCATCTGTAGAAAGAGTGTTTACTGTATGTGTGAAATAGCTATTCTAATCAGTACACCAATCAGTTGAATGTACACTATGTAGATTTCCTGTAGGGACCAGTGTATATTGTCAAAGGAAAATGTTTGTGTATGTATGCGCCATAGAGTTAATGATGGCTACTATTTCATAGCATCTAATGTGTTTCCTCAATGGAAAACATAAAACTAACATCTGACACTGTTTATTAATGTGATGTTCTATCTATGCTCTATATTGACCAATGTATATGGATGTAAATGTTCCAAGAATATGACCATGCCTGTCTCTTCTCTGTGGATCCCGTTTAGTGAGATCCTCTTGGCAATATCTACAGTGTACAGGACAAGAAAAGCATTCAAAGTCAATATCTCAATCAGGATCTTTTACCAAAGTACATTCTAATTGTTAAAACTGTGCGTAAGGAAGTAAGAAATCTAATCTGATTAACAATTGTTTGGAGTTTATTCCAAAGTATTCTTTGATTGTCATCCAGGTTACCAGGAAGATAACAGTAACTGTAGACCTAAGAGGTTTTTATCCCATGTTGTCAGAGGGAATATCTCCAGACATGTATCCCAAAAATAACATCTAGCTCAGTCCTAGTTATCTAAGAGCCCAGGTGGGTGGGCACTGGGCAGGGTAATCATTACAGAGCTGTGAGAGTGTCAGGCAGCTTTCCCACTGGGTGCCAGCTCCAACATTCTGATTAAAAGAGATCAATATGTTGTGAGAATGCTGGGGCAGCAAAGGGCTCGTGATGAAGGGAGCTTTAATGTTGCACTCAGAGCCCCACTGATTCATCCAACTCCTTTTAAGACCAATTTGTTAAGGTGTCTAGAGCCCGACGGAGACTGGATGGCTATTTCAAAAGCATTTATATCGTGAATATCAACTGAAAACAGCACTCCGTCCTTCTGTCTGTCCTTAATAGTACCTAATAGGCTACTCAATGGGAGCTGAGTTGTTGTTATTGAATTTATCTTTGAAATATAACTATTTTGGTGTTTTAAAAAGGGTGGCTTACAGAAACAACTGGAAATAAAAAAATATATAAATGGCCATGGCCTGTGACTCTTTTCTGTTCATTGGAGTATATATGAATGACTGTGGGTGTGTTTCAGTTCTCTAAAAGACTTCCTGTCCTTGTCTCCTTTCCTTCATCTGCACTGATCTGAAAACATAGGACAGGTGAAAAAAACTGAAGGAGACAAGGAGGGCTGCTGGTCTTTTTTTTCCTACAATTCAATACTGGGTCTGCTGTCTACTTGTCATTTTCCGAACATGATGGCTGCTCTTCTCACTCTGCTAACGTACTCGAAACACTGATTAACACATTGTTTCACACAGACTCCTTTAGGCTCTTTCCCTATGAGGAGAATGAGTTGTGGTGAAGCCTCAGTGGTTACAGGAGAGGTAATGTTTTAGTTGGGTTTTAAAGGCCCGTACTGTGCTTTACACCATGCATACTGTGTAAAAAGCCCTTGTATGTCCCGCCTGTAGAAGGACAGGGAAACAACAACGTAGCACATTAGAAAGGAAGACAACCACTCTAACCACTAGGTGGCAACATGGTTTTAGGGTACAGTAGATGCTTCTCCAGGGCTCCTTATTGAAATGAGTCTCAGTATGTACACACTTACAGTACTCTGTCTGTCTGTCTGTCTGTCTGTCTGTCTGTCTGTCTGTCTGTCTGTCTGTCTGTCTGTCTGTCTGTCTGTCTGTCTGTCTGTCTGTCTGTCTGTCTGTCTGTGTGTGTGTGTGTGTGTGTGTGTGTGTGTGATCTATGTGTGTGAGTACATGCTTGTACGTGTATCATTGGGTAGCGACAGATTTTCACAGATTGCACAGTGGCCAACATATGGGTGATCTCCGCAGGAGAGTGGGATACTGGGCCACGGGCCCAGACAGTATTCTTGTATGAATGTGTGTGTGTGCACGTGTGTGTGTGCACGTGTGTGTGTGTATTTGCGTGTGTCTCACACCAGGCAGAGCACAGCTGAGTCCTGAGTGTGTCATTAACACTGCTGCCAACCTGCCCCCAGTTCTGCACCCTGAGCAAATCAGATAACCACCTCTATAATCATCATGGTTGTATACCAGGTTGTCTTTATTGGAGTCGCACTGCACATCTGACAACATTGGAATTAGAACCTGGAACGTGACCGTCATGTCAGTGGCTTCCATTTCTATTGCAGTATGTACCAAGTCATCTGTGTGGGATAAACATTTAGGACCACATACCACTAGAAATAGATGTCTGTAAGAGCCATCCATGTTTGATCTGTGTATCACAGTATACCAAGTTATCTATGGAAGCGTACAAGTCGTATGACATTTGAATGTCATTCGTATGTCACGGACTCTTACATCTTCTTTGTTCTCTAGCAGAGCTTTCCCCAGAGACTCTGAGCACTAGACAGACAGGAAGCACACATGAAAAACTACTACAGTTTACTATAGAACACTACAGTACTTACTACAGAACTCCGTAGTATACTGTAGAATATTATACTACACACTGTAGTATGGTGTGTAGTACTTTACTATAGAATGTTGTAGAATACTGTAGATTATTATAGTGAATACTACATACTACTATATTCACACAAAACACTGTACTAAATACTAAAGTAATGTCTGCAATAAAAACACAGTTCTATAAAACACTACACTTTTTAAACTATTATAAACTCTACCGTATTTAATTTGCATATACCCTGCCCATTCCCCTCCCCGAAATCCCAATTTGTGAAACCCATAAGTGTGAAACTTACATGCCATGTATAGACCAGATACAGCATTCCCCACAGCTTCTAAAAAAGAGCAGAAGTTTTGAACTATGTGTTCAGACCCCAGTCTGACCTGCCTACAGGTTATGGAAAATTTGCCGTTAGTCCGCAAAAACACTACAGTGAATACTATAACTATGCTAAACAGAACTTTCTCGCCAATTACATTTTTTTACCGTTGTTTAACTAGTCAAGTGAGTTAAGAACAAATTCTTATTTACAATGACAGCCGACACCAGCGAAACCCAGATATCGCTGGGCCAATTGTGCAATAATAATAATAATGCTCTATTGGACTCACAATCACAGCTGGATGCGATGAAGCCTGGATTTGAACCAGGTACTGCAGTGAGATGCAGTGTCTTAAACCGCTGCGCCACTCACACACAATAACTCAAGCTGACAACGTGAAAACATGTTTTTAGACCTTTTTGCAAATGTATTGAAAATTAAATACAGAAATATCTCATTTACATACTGTAAGTATTCACAACCCTAAGTCAACACATGTTAGAATCACCTTTTGGCAGTAATTACAGCTGTGAGTCTTTCTGGGTAAGTCTCTAAGAGCTTTCTACACCTGGATTGTGCAACATTTTCCCATTATTATTTTCAAAATTCTTCAAGCTCTGTCAAATTGGTTGTTGATCACTGCTAGACAACCATTTTCAGGTCTTTCCAAGTCAAAACTGTAACTCTGCCATTCCCGAAAATTCACTGTCTTCTTGGTAAGCAACTTCAGTGCAGATTTGTGTTTTAGGTTATTGACCTGCTGAAAGGTCTCCCAGTGTCTGGTGGAAAGCAGACTTAACCAAGTTTTCCTCTAGGATTTTGCCTCTGCTTAGCTCCATTCTGTAATTTTTTTATCCTGAAAAACTCCCCAGTCCTTAACGATTACAAGCATACCCATAACATGATACATAAACCACTATGCCTGAAAATAGGGAGAGTGGTTCTCAGTAATGTTTTGTATTGGATTTGCCCCAAACATAACACTTTGTATTCAGGACAAAAAGTTTGTTCTGCCACATTATTTGCAGTATTACTTTAGTGCCATGCTGCCAACAGGATACACATTTTGTTATATTTCTATTCTATACAGGCTTCCTTCTTTTCACTCTGTCAATTAGGTTAGTATTGAATTTGGGGTGGCAGGTAGCCTAGTGGTTAGAGCATTGGGGCAGTAACTGAAAAGGTTACAAGATCAAATCCCTGAGCTGACAAGGGAAAAATCTGTTATTCTGCTCCAGAACAAACAAGGCAGTTAACCCGCTGTCATTGTAAATAAGAATTTGTTCTTAACTGACTTGCCTAGTTAAATTTAAATGATTGTGGAGTAACTACAATTTTTATTTATTTATTTTAATTTCACCTTTATCTAACCAGGTAGGCAAATTGAGAACACGTTCTCATTTACAATTGCGACCTGGCCAAGATAAAGCAAAGCAGTTCGACACATACAACAACACATAGTTACACATGGAGTAAAACAAACATACAGTCAATAATACAGTGAAAAATAAGTCTATATACAATGTGAGCAAGTGAGGTGAGATAAGGGAGGTGAAGGCAAATAAAATATATATATAAATAAAAATATAAAAAAGGCCATGGTGGCGAAGTAAATACAATATAGCAAGTAAAAAAACATTGGAATGGTTGGTTTGCAGTGGAAGAAGGTGCAAAGTAGAGATAGAAATAATGGGGTGCAAAGGAGCAAAATAAATAAATACAGTAGGTAAAGAGGTAGTTGTTTGAGCTAAATTATAGATGGGCTATGTACAGGTGCAGTAATCTATGAGCTGCTCTGACAGCTGGTGCTTAAAGCTAGTGAGGGAGATAAGTGTTTCCAGTTTCAGAGATTTTTGTAGTTCGTTCCAGTCATTGGCAGCAGAGAACTGGAAGGAGAGGCGGCCAAAGGAAGAATTGGTTTTGGGGGTGACCAGAGAGATATACCTGCTGGAGCGCGTGCTACAGGTAGGTGCTGCTATTGTGACCAGCGAGCTGAGATAAGGGGGGACTTTACCTAGCAGGGTTTTGTAGATGACCTGGAGCCAGTGGGTTTGGCGACGAGTATGAAGCGAGGGCCAGCCAACGAGAGCGTACAGGTCGCAGTGGTGGGTAGTATATGGGGCTTTGGTGACAAAACGGATGGCACTGTGATAGACTGCATCCAATTTATTGAGTAGGGTTTTGGAGGCTATTTTGTAAATGACATCACCGAAGTCGAGGATTGGTAGGATGGTCAGTTTTACAAGGGTATGTTTGGCAGCATGAGTGAAGGATGCTTTGTTGCGGAATAGGAAGCCAATTCTAGATTTAACTTTGAATTGGAGATGTTTGATGTGAGTCTGGAAGGAGAGTCACCCCGCTCCTCCGCTCTCTCCACTGGCTTCCAGTTGAAGCTCGCATCCGCTACAAGACCATGGTGCTTGCCTACGGAGCTGTGAGGGGAACGGCACCTCCGTACCTTCAGGCTCTGATCAGGCCCTACACCCAAACAAGGGCACTGCGTTCATCCACCTCTGGCCTGCTCGCCTCCCTACCTCTGAGGAAGTACAGTTCCCGCTCAGCCCAGTCAAAACTGTTCGCTGCTCTGGCACCCCAATGGTGGAACAAACTCCCTCACGACGCCAGGTCAGCGGAGTCAATCACCACCTTCCGGAGACACCTGAAACCCCACCTCTTTAAGGAATACCTAGGATAGGATAAAGTAATCCTTCTAACCCCCCCCCCCCCTAAAAGATTTAGATGCACTATTGTAAAGTGGTTGTTCCACTGGATATCATAAGATGAATGCACCAATTTGTAAGTCGCTCTGGATAAGAGCGTCTGCTAAATGACTTAAATGTAAATGTAAATGTAATGAGAGTCTACAGTCTAACCAGACACCTAGGTATTTGTAGTTGTCCACATATTCTAAGTCAGAGCCGTCCAGAGTAGTGATGTTGGACAGGCGGGCAGGTGCAGGCAGCGATCGGTTGAAGAGCATGCATTTAGTTTTACTTGTATTTAAGAGCAATTGGAGGCCACGGAAGGAGAGTTGTATGGCATTGAAGCTCGCCTGGAGGGTTGTTAACACAGTGTCAAAAGAAGGGCCAGAATCATACAGAATAGTGTCGTCTGCGTAGAGGTGGATCAGAGACTCACCAGCAGCAAGAGCGACATCATTGATGTATACAGAGAAGAGAGTCGGTCCAAGAATTGAACCCTGTGGCACCCCCATAGAGACTGCCAGAGGTCCGGACAACAGACCCTCCGATTTGACACACTGAACTCGATCAGAGAAGTAGTTGGTGAACCAGGCGAGGCAATCATTAGAGAAACTGTTACGCACGCCTCTGAGAAGAGGGAACGCAACTCCCTGCTACAACTCAAATCTCTGAAGTGCAAGAGGTATGGACTGTAGGTGCGAGTAAGGATGACACAAAAACAGACTTTACCATTTACTAGAATTTATTTTCTTACACGGTAATATGGGAAAAAGGGGCTGGACGGAACCAAAGCAAAGAAAGTAAATATCAAAGTTCCCCCTCTCCTATCTAACCTGCCTACCCACTTAACTTACCTAACTTAACACCGACTGGTGCCCTAACCAAAATACAGGGGGTGGTCCGCCCAGGTCTTACCTAGTGTGCCTAGACAGTAAATATACTACGGGTATATGTATTCCCTCGGGCCTCTTGCCTAAGCACTCCCAAAGTGCCTTCTCCTTCCCCCCCTGGGAACAAACGAAACAGAGTAATTATTAACGATTTCACAAACACTCACAAACACAGGACATAGCAAAACTGCTACCAACAACAACAGTACATACCACACTTTCTGATACACAACCAACACTATATCACAATCTAATTTTTCTCTCTCAATCTCCAAATCTCTACTCCAAATCTCTCCTCTCTCAATCTTCTCTCTCTTGGGCAGAACACTGGCTTTTATCTTCAGGTGGCAATGGTGATTAGAGTCAGCTGCTTCTTGACGAGGGGGCGGGGTCAGCTCCAATCACCAATTAGCCTGGGGTTGACCAATCAGCTGGTTGGGGAGTACTTCAGGAAGCCATCTCCTGAAACACACACTCAAATACAAACCAGAACACAGAAACTGGGGAACGTAACAGAAACCAAGGCTGTCGAGTCTGCCAATGAGGATGTGGTGATTGACAGAGTCAAAAGTCTTGGCCAGGTCAATGAATATGGCTGCACAGTACTGTTTCCTATCGATAGCGGTTAAGATATCGTTTATGACCTTGAGCGTGGCTGAGGTGCACCCATGACCAGCTCTGAAACCAGATTGCATAGCGGAGAAGGTATGGTGGGATTCGAAATGGTTGGTAATCTGTTTGTTGACTTGGCTTTCGAAGACCTTAGAAAGGCAGGGTAGGATAGATATAGGTCTGTAGCTTTTTGGGTCAAGAGTGTCCCCCCCTTTGAAGAGGGGGATAACCGCAGCTGCTTTCCAATCTTTGGGAATCTCAGACGACACGAAAGAGAGGTTGAAAAGGCTGGTAATAGGGGTGGCAACAATTTCAGCAGATAGTTTTAGAAAGAAAGGGTCCAGATTATCTAGCCCGGCTGATTTGTAAGGGTCCAGATTTTGCAGCTCTTTCAGAACATCAGCTGACTGTATTTGGGAGAAAGAGAAATGGGGAAGGCGTGGGCGAGTAGCAGAGGGGAGGGCAGTGCTGTTGACCGGGGTAGGGGTAGCCAGGTGGAAAGCATGGCCAGCCGTAGAAAAATGCTTATTGAAATTCATAATTATAGTGGATTTGTCGGTGGTGACAGTGTTTCCTATCTTCAGTGCAGTTGGAAGCTGGATGGAGATGTTCTTATTCTCCATGGACTTTACAGTGTCCCAGAACTTTTTTGAGTTTGTGTTGCAGGAAGCAAATTTCTGCTTGAAAAAGCTAGCCTTGGCTTTTCTAACTGCCTGTGTATATTGGTTTCTAGCTTCCCTGAAAAGTTGCATATCACGGGGGCTGTTCGATGCTAATGCAGAACGCCATAGGATGTTTTTCTGTTGGGGCAGTCAGGTCAGGAGAGAACCAAGGGCTATATCTGTTCCTGGTTCTAGATTTCTTGAATGGGGCATGCTTATTCAAAATGGTGAGGAAGGCATTTAAAAAAAATATTCAGGCATCCTCTACTGACGGGATGAGATCAATATCCTTCCAGGATACCTCGGCCAGGTCGATTAGAAAGGCCTGCTCGCTGAAGTGTTTCAGGGAGCGTTTGACAGTGATGAGTGGAGGTCGTTTGACCGCTGACCCATTACGGATGCAGGCAATGAGGCAGTGATCGCTGAGCTCTTGGTTGAAAACAGCAGAGGTGTATTTGGAGGGCAAGTTGGTTAGGATGATATCTATGAGGGTACCCGTGTTTACGGAATTGGGGTGGTACCTGGTAGGTTCATTGATAATTTGTGTGAAATTGAGGGCATCAAGCTTAGATTGTAGGATGGCCGGGGTGTTAAGCATGTTCCAATTTAGGCCGCCTAGCAGCACGAGCTCTGAAGATAGATGGGGGGAATAATAACAACAACAATGTTGTTGATCCATCATCAGTTTTCTCCTATCACAGCCATTAAACGCTGTAACTGTTTTAAAGTCACCATTGACCTCATGGGGAAATCCCTGAGTGGTTTTCTTTCTCTCCGGCAACTGAGTTAGGAAGAACGCCTGTATCTTTATAGTTACCAGGTGTATTACTACACCATCCAAAGTGTAGTTAACAACTTTAACATGCTCAAAGGGATATTCAATATCTGCTTAGACATTTTTCACCCATCTACCAATAGGTGCCCTTCTTTGCGAGGCATTGGAAAACCTCCTTGGTCTTTTTGGTTGAATCTATGTTTGAAATTCACTGGTCGACTGAGGGACCTTACAAATAATTGTATGCGTACGGTACAGAGACAAGATAGTCATTAAAAACACTATTATTGCACACAGAATGAGTCCATTCAAATTATTATATGACTTTTTAAGCAAATTCTTTCTCCTGAACTTATTTAGGCTTGCTATAACAAATGGGTTGACTACTTATTGACTCAAGACATTTCAGCTTTCCATTTTTAACAAATGTTGAAAAACATAATTCCACTTTGACATTGTGTGTAGGCCAGTGACAAAAAAATCGACGTTTAATCAATTTTTAATTCAGGCTGTAACACAACAAAATGTGGAAAAAGTCAAGCTGTGTGAATACTTTCTGAAGGCACTGTACAACAGGCAGACAGTATACAGAAGTGGGATCTTAATTTGATTACTCTGTTGTCGCTGAGAATGTTCCCTCCGCCACAGGATTTAGACAAATTCACTGAAAACCCGCACTAACACATGGTTAAATTAACAGTATTGCACTTTCATGTAGCCATCTGCAGAAAAGAGTGAATGGACTAAATGTTCAAATTCTGTTGCTGCGGGATTATTTTGCTGCGACAATACTTGTCAAAGTACGATCCTACACGTGTACGTGGCGGACAAAGACGATAACCCAGCATTTGTATACACCACAGGAGGTGAGGGATCACATACAAGTATCTTTTGTTTGACCTTTGACCTGTAGATTTCCGCTTGCTAAGCCCCCTATAAGAGCCACCATCAGGCCACTCAGCATTCCTGTGGGAAGCAGGTCTTGCAGATCTTGATGCATAGATAGGAATCCCTTAGTTCCACTCTCCTCTAGTTTCCAAGGTGACACAGGTCTCAAGTGACAGGGTTTGTCCTTGGTCTCTGTTAAGTGGGCCTCACGGTTACACAATACACCCCACAGTGCTTTTGTACAGAGAAGAGGATTTGAGGATGTTGTTGGGTAAGGGATAAGACAGGAAATCATGCTGCGAAGGACACCCCCCTGTTGACTCAAAGAGTTGTTTTATCTGTAGGTTTGATCAGTATGTGAACAGCCTTGAGGGCCACAAACGTAGTTTCTTTCCAAGTACTTCAGTCTTCAAGGTGCATTTCCCATTAACCTTATCTGTCAAGTTGCCCACATCAATCCAGTCATAGTACCTTAGAATAGAAAATGTCCATGTCCACATTTTCCAAATGTTAACTGATGCTGCTGAGAGACAGTGCAATGACCTGAAGAGAGCTTTCTGTGCACATCACTGGGCATCACTCAAACTCATAAATAAAAAAAATACTGTAAATTAAATCAAATGTTATTTGTCACATGTGCCAAATACAACAGGTTTAGACCTTACCTTGAAATGCTTACTTCCAAGCCCTTAATCCATTCACAACAAAATGTGAAATAAGTCAAGGGGTATGAATACTTTCTAAAGGCACTGTAGCTCCATCGCCTTAATCTCAATTTCGATTGGTGGTGGTTGACCCTCGCCCTTTTACCTCTGTGGATTACAGGCTATGGCATCTGATAGCTGACGATCCTAAAGCTTTGAAAACTTCTACTGTCAATGTGAAGGGTGTGGATAAAGTGTGACTAAGCAACCCAATAACAACACATCCAGTATATATGGTTGATGAGGAGTCACACTTTGTAGATTCTGCAAACTGTGTCTTACATTATAATATTTTGTTCCAGTTTTTGATATGAGTTCCTTAATTTCAGCTCAAAATGTTCTCCTGGGTTTCAAAATAAAACAGTGCTTTGCATAAATCATAGAAAGCCATCAGATGATAATTATGCATACTAGGCAGATTCTTCTATCAGGGACTGTGAACTGTGAAGCCAGAATAGGTGAAACAAATTGGCTTGGGATGCAATCTAGGTCAAGGTGTGAGCCTGAGTGTGAAACTGAATATGCAGATGTAGAGTAGGTGTGTCTCAGATTTGCGTGAGTAGGCGTGTTTGTAGGGACAGAAAAAAGGAACTGAGCTTTAAAAAGCACCTGCGAATGAACAATAGTGCACTTTGGAACTGCTGATAAGCGTTACACCAAATCCACAGTTTTCACAGGAACAGGTGTGAGCTCCACAGCACGAGAGGGGTGCTGTGGCTAACGCTGAGGTAGCTAAAGCAACAGAACAAAGAAACTAGAGAGGAGCACTGGAACAACACAGACCCGACCCTTTATGAAGGTAATAAGAGACATTAAATTGGACAGGACAAGTTATTATGCCTTCCAATCCTTCCTATTACCACATACATGCATGGCTTTGTATTATAACTTAATTCAGTCGGTGACAGGTGGTTATATAAGATTGTTACGGGTTTGTATGCAGATAAGAGTTTCAAAGAGTGTCCAATAGGTCAAATGTTTTGCTGTGTTGTACCATATGGTCCTGTTCCTTTATGCACACATACGAATGTCCTATATGTACACAGCACAGGGGATCAAATGCAGCATATGTGGCACTTTCATTTTGTTTGCTGTCGTGGACATAAACATGGACATTAGTATTTTGTCTTGTGGGTATCCCGGGAGACAGGAATTAGATCAACCATTTATCTACAATATGACAACATCCAACTCCCATGATGCTCTCTGGCACAACCCCAACACACCACATCTCCTCCCCACCTACTTTAATTGTCCCCACTATGAACAACAGTCCTGAGAAGGTGACTTTAAACCCCTAGGTGACGACTGCTGGGTCAGGGTGTCACCTAGTAACAGTTCTAAACCACTCACGACTTGTGGTTCTGTCTGTGTTACTTTTCTCAACAGTAACTGATCTGTGTGGCTTTTCCAGACTACGGCCTCTGCAGTCTGGACAATGTAGGACACAGGACGAGTCTGAGCAATGACTGTAGCAGGAACCCACTTTGGTCCGTTGAGGTAGTTCCTAGCTAAGACAGTTTCTCCAGGATTGAAAACTCTGTCCTTTGCTCTCAGTTCACAACGTTTGACTTGACTCTCCTGTTGACGTAGGACTGTCTCATTTGAGTTCGAATGTTTGAGTAGATCGAAACTTGTGCGTAGCTCTCTCTTCATGAGTAGCGATGCAGGCAAAGCCCTCGTGGTTGCATGAGGCATGTTCCTAAAGGATAGCAGGAAGCTGTTCTAGCGTTGGTGCAGTGTCCCTTGACCCTGAGATGTTTCATGGTCTGTACGAACCTCTCCACCAGCCCGTTGGTTGATGGATGATATGGCGTGGACTTGATGAGTTGTACGCCATTCACCTGTAGGACATTAGCCATTTCTTGAAACACTAGCTGTGGTCCGTTGTCACCAATGAGTTGGAGTGGCAAAAATTAACACTGATGATTGACATTTGTCCTTACGAACTTGCAGTTCATAATCTTTTAATCTCTGTAAGGTCGCATCCAAGTTCTGGAGATGGTCCTCTTCGTCCTTTCCAGTAAAGAGGATGTCATCCAAGTAGCATTGTACTCCTGGCAATCCACTCAAGATCTGGAACATTGCCCTCTGGAACAGCGCTGGCGCACTTGTGAATCGAAACGGTAATCGACAGTACCTGAAAGGCCCCTTTTGTGTCCTTTGACTTTTCATCCACGTGCATCTGCAAGCAGGCTTGTCAGAGGTCGATTTTGCTTAACTTTTGATTGTCAGCTAAACCCTCAAAAAGTTTGTCTATGTGTGGTAGCGGATACTGCTCAGCGGACCACACAGGGTTAACTGTGACTTTAAAGTCTCCACATATCCTGATTCCACCATCCTTCTTAAGGACTGGTATGATGGGTGTTGCCCATTCACTCACGCTGACAGTTCTTTGTTTTTACTAAAGCGTCCAAGTCAGCCTCGACTTTTGCTCTGAAAGCATAAGGTACGGGCTGTGCTTTCAGAAATGTTGGTTTGCTGTCTGACTTAATGCTTAGCTTCACTGTAATGTCTTTAATGCTACCCAGCTTTCCATGAAAGATTTCTCCATATTTCTTTAAAAACCTCTACAGGATGGGTGTCCCTAAACCGAGACGGTTGTTGCTAACGTGCGCTAATGTGACTAGAATGACGTTGTATACAACAACCAACTTTCCGGGACATAGACATGTCTTATATGGGCTGAAAGCTTTAATTCTTGTTAATCTAACTGCAGTGTCCAATTAGCAGTAGCTATTATATAGCATTTTTGTATGTTCTCTATAGTTATGTACTTGAAAATGTATCAATTGGGGCCTCCCGGGTGACGCAGTGGTCTAGGGCACTGCATCGCAGTGCTAACTGCGCCACCAGAGTCTCTGGGTTCGCCCCCAGGCTCCGTCGCAGCCGGCCGCGACCGGGAGGTCCGTGGGGCGACGCACAATTGGGCTAGAGTCGTCCGGGTTAGGGAGGGTTTGGCCGGTAGGGATTTCCTTGTCTCATCGCGCTCGAGCGACTCCTGTGGCGGGCTGGGCGCAGTGCGCGCTAACTAAGGGGGCCAGGTGCACGGCGTTTCCTCCGACACATTGGTGCGGCTGGCTTCCGGGTTGGAGGCTCGCTGTGTTAAAGAAGCAGTGCGGCTTGGTTGGGTTGTGCTTCGGAGAACGCATGGCTTTCAACCTTCGTCTCTCCCGAGCCCGTACGGGAGTTGTAGCGATGAGACAAGATAGTAATTACTAGCGATTGGATACCACGAAAATTGGGGAGAAAAGGGGATAAAATAAAAAAAAAAATAATAATAAAAAAAGAAAATGTATCAATTGACCAATTCGGCACATTTGGGCAAACTCCTGACAGACTTGATACAAAATATTGTGCAGTAATGTAATTCTTCACAGGATCAGTTTGAAACTTTGCACACACACTGCTGACATCTGGTGGCCAAACACTAAATTACACCTAGACTCCTATCTGAAAGTCTCTTGCATTTCAAAATGATTTTAAAAAGTAAAACAAATTACCGCATGTTTTTTTGTTGTTGTTGTATTATCTTTTTCAAGTCCCATGACTTGAAAATGATTTATGCCACACATGTTAAAACATGAACATGTGGAAACAGTGCCAGGGAAACTAAACCAAAGCATGGATTGCTGTCATACCTTGTCCACAGACTACTTACAGGGAAAGGAAACCAATGTGCCTTTTTGTAATACCAAGAAAATAATGTTTTTGTTGTCAAGTTCCTTAAATGTGCTGAGACTGTATCAAAGCCAAGCAACTATCCTTCACCATTCCCAGAAAGTTGTGGGAAGGTTGTATGCAAAATAACACATGGTTCTGAGAACGTTATGTGCTAGCTGGAACTGCTGATATAAGGTGTTTTTGTAATGCTTATTCAAATGATCATGGATAGTTTGCGCAAAGAATTGGGGAGTTGTTTGTGTGTGCAGGGAGTAGTAGGGGATCTATTCAGTGAGCCGGGTGTATCAGCCATGTTATATCTGAATTATATCTGAATGCATGCAGCTAAGGCTTTCCTGTCACAACAATGCCGGGAAAGATATCACGGCCATGCTAGGGCATTGCTGTTGCTGAGATACTATCAGGGTTGTATGATAGTGGATCTCATTTAATTTCAGTTTGCAACAATATGGTTTGCCAGCTGGAGAAATTTACTGACGAATGACATTTGTCTCAATCTGTCTCCTTACCCTTCCTTACGCCTGATACTATTTAGGTCCTAAAACTGTTACTGTAATTGGTACAGGTGCCCTCCCTGACATTGTTCTTAGCTGTGAAGGCTGTTGGCCAGCAGGATCTTCCACAATCCTCCATCCCTCGCTGACTCTCTCTTTGAAATCTGACTTTTAATCCCCACACGTCTATCCCTGCCACTGCCCTCCTCCAGATGTTCAGTCTGCCGTAATGAGACTTTTGCTCCTAATACTAACACTACCTCCCTCCCCTCCCCCCAGAACTTCTACTAAAACAATCCCAACCCCTGTACTTGAAATACTGCACAAGTGTAGCCCATCCAATCACACACAACCCCTACCCTCACCTCGGTTAACAATGCAAAAAAACAATATTTTTTTTATCATAGCAGCATGCACTAAGCACCGCTAATTACCAAGATCAAAGATTACTTGTGTTCCTTCTGCCAGATACATATCATTATTCCATTTGAGCTTCTACAGATGTACAATTAAAATAACCCAAACAAGGAAATGTGATATGTCTGACAAGCTTTGTTATGACTGCCTTTTGTTTGATCACACATTTTCTGTCTTACACTCAAACCCCCTGTCTGTTTTTATTTTCCACCTGTTACTGCGGTGAGGAGTGGTCCTTTACTCTGGGTCCCCATCCCCCGGTCTTTACCCTCTTGTACAGCCAACAAACTCTCACTCACACATCTGTAAATTAGCCAGGTTTGTCTGACTAGCATGTTAGCAAAGCAGGATACAGTAAATTGACCCTGGATAATCATCTAAGGTCAGTTTTTCATTGTTCCCCCTAATGGTTAAGGTTTGATTTGGGAAGGGTAAGCTGATCCTAGATCTGTGCTTAAGGGCAACTTCTACCCATAGCCGTATGAACTACAAGAAATACTGTTTAATACTCCCATTACTTCCCATCTTAATGTGACTTCTCAAGCAAATGACATTACTGCTTTTTAATTAATTGTCATGCAAAACACGGACATACCATGGCATGTGACATCAATGCACAAAAAAATTGACATAAAATCACATTGTTCTCTTGTTACTTGACAACCATGAGCACTGTCGTTTCCCGGCTGACATGTTTTTGCTGTCTGTCGCCTCACAGCAACATAGAAAATGAACATTCATCAGAGTCCCATTGAGTATTGCAGTTTCCATAGCAACAGGGACAGAGTGATGGAGAGTGGGCGAGAGTGATGGGGAGTGTGTAAAGGAGTAGGTGAGGTAGGAGTCAAAACAATGTGTGTGTGCGTGGGTGTGTGCATATGTGTGTGTGTGTGTGTGTGTGTGTGTGTGTGTGTGTGTGTGTGTGTGTGTGTGAGAGAGAGGAGGATGAGTGGGAGAGAGAGAGAGAGAAGAGGATGCGAGAGAGACAGAGACTGACTGTCTGTGTGAGGGGAGGCTGTTTTATCGCCGTGAAACCTTCTATTCGATAACACCCATTCATGCATTTTTCTGTCTCTTTTTTTTCTCCCAGGTGGATGGAGTGACAATGACGCTGTCTTCCTGACTATCTGTGCATCTCATTATCATTCCCCCTCCCCCTCTCTCCATCCAATCCCCTAGTCCTATCTACCACCCCCCTGTACACCACACACAAAGCCAAACAACCACCACCACCCATCCTCTAAAAACGTCACACACACACACACACACACATATAGACACACACACATTCGCACACACACTACTCTTGTCTCCTGGAAAGGGATTTAAAGATTCGCAGCCTCTCATTTGTAATCAGATGAAAGAGAGGATTATCTCAAGGTTTCCTCCATCTTGTTCACAGCCAGGAAAGAGGGAGGGAGGGAGAAGGAAGAGGAGGAGACTAGTCGAAGGGAGGGCGCTGTGAATGGTGCGTGGTGAGAGAGGGGGGGGTCACCTGTGGATTTGAGGGAAGGAGAAGCGCTTTCCTTTTCCTTTCCAACATCCTGGACTAACAGGGGTTCTCCTGGGATCCTGGGGGATAACTGGACTCTGACAGAGAGTGATTGAGGAAGAGAGGGAGAGGAGGAGGAGAGAAAAGGAACATAAGGCACGGATCTCATATTCTTCCTGAAAGGTAAGCAGGGGTTACAACAGAGACTTTTCAGGATGAAATGGTTAAATCTCTGCGTGTGGATGTGTGTGCATGCGTGGCTTGCATGTGTGTGCGTGCGTATGTACTGCATGCATGTGTGTGTAGGGTGGGGGTGGGGGGGGGGGGGGGGGGGGGGGGTTGATGTAGGCCCTTGAGTGAGTCAATACATGCAGTCAGTCACAATCTGCCCCTAGTCTCATACAAAGTTCAGATAGTTGAGGCATTATTATTATTTAGATGTGTGTATAGCATAGCAGAAAGAATATCCATTTGTTGCATTGTGTGAGGAGGTATATTCTGAAATATTATTGTAAAAAGAAACATTATTGTAAAAAGAAAAAAGGCCACGAATTCATTAATTTGACTTCTCACATCTCTATTTTCAGACTACCACAGATCAGATGTTTTGTTCTCGTGTCAGTGGGCAAAGTGTTAGCACACCATTATTTTTTACTGGCTAGCCACATGTTCCTACACTTTATGGCATATCATCTGCCTGTTCTGTCTATTGTCAGAAGTGACCTTTGCTTCAAACCAGCTTAGATGTAGCCAATTTACAGGAGAAAGACAACTCCGCGCTTCGGATCAACAGCAGCTTGTTAGCTGTGGGGAACATGCGGCTAGTCAGTCAGTATTAAAGAGAGGCATGCTAACACTTTGCCCACTGACACCAGGCCATACAGTGATTTCACTGCACAACATTAAATGACTTGAGCGTTTGCTGTTATCTGTCAACATTGTAAACATTGAATTGAATGGGTTTGTCTTGTCTGTAGACAATAGGATTTACATATGTTGTAATTCACTGTGGAAACATTCAGCTTGTGAGCTGTCAACACAGATTCCTTCAATAAGTACACTGAATAAGGCACAGAGACCAACATGGTCTTTATCATGCATGTTATCCCAAAAAGACTGTAACTGATATTCATTATTCATTATAATATTCATATTCAGCCTGTAGAGCCCCTCACAGAGACCCTACATGTAAATAACGAGGAGGTGTACCATGGGACTGGGGTGGGATGGAGAGCCACCATGGGGCATTTGGCTCCAAGGGTAGAGCAGACTCATTGGTGATGCTTTTTAAACTGCCCCTAGAGGCCTCATAAGTAAAGTAGAATAACAAAACATCAATGGAAAATTAAATGCACATTTTTCAAAAGCCCATAAAAGGTACATGATCATTTATGTTTTGTGTGTATATAATATAAGGGCATTTGGCTTAAAGGTTATGTGATTGAGGTTCAGCACTCTAGCCGACATCGTATCATCACGCCATGTCACAAGTTAACACATCCACTACCAAAGCTTTAGAGAGCCTACATTGAAGACACCCCCTAATGCTCTCAAAGAAGACATAGACAATCCTGTGTTTCTCTTGTAATCTTATGGATCAGTGAGGGGCTGATCCAGACCCAATCTGAACGGCCTAATCTCTGCCACTGTGAGTGAGAGATACCTGACCAGTTTGCTCATGGCATGCCCCCTTCTGTAGTGGACAAAACCAATGACCCTCTGGTTTAGGCTGGCACCACAATCTGTGTACAAGAGATAATCAAGGCCTTAACGTTTAAGCTGCAGAGACCAAATGGTTGTGTCTGTGTCTCTCTTGTAAAGCAACAAAACAACTACACTAACACTTTGAAAACACTTGGGACTAGACTCAACTTCAATTATAAAAATGTAAAAAAACACTGTGAAATTCTAGCTGTCAAGTCTGGCGTTACACTAGACTACTCCCAGCCGGATGATGACTCATCTCATAATGAAGCAATTAGCAAGGTACCAGATGACTGGTTTCATCAGGGCGTCCTCATGCATAAACTGTGTTAGCTCTCCGTATCATACAACAAGAGCTTATATCCCTGAGCCATATTGTTGATGCTCTGTCTGTTTCCATTGTGTTCCAGGGCTTTCCCATGGCAGAGAGTGAGCGTCCTGTGTCTGAGTTATACCCACCAGAGGGCAGTGTTTCCCTTGACTCTGCCCTCATTACCGACCCCTTTCTACCCCTCTCCCAGAGCTCCACAGACGGGCTGACAGGTCCCCCGAGGCAGGAGGAACTCAGGAAGAGCTCCAGCGAGCATACAGCTCTACGCTCTAACAGAGACAGAAAAAATTACAGCCAGGGTCCTACTCAGGCTGTCCAGCACACCATCCAACAACACACACCTGACCATGTGGACCCCAGGACTGCTGTTCGCCCTCACAGTATGGCTGAGTCATCATACACAGCCCATCGCCATGAAGAGGGCATCACCAGCCATGGTCACCAAGCCAGCGGGGACGTGTTATCAGCCTTCGGAGAGAACCAGGAGCCCTACCCCTCGTCATCATCCCAGAAAGACCTGAGAGGACTCGATCTGTCCAGGCTGCCTGTCCAGAGGAGTCACTCAGATACCCTCCACATGCTCAGGGAGGTCCCTGCCCCCCCACCCCGCAGTGAGACCAGCTGCCCTTTGTATCCAGGGAGAGACTACCTTTTCCAGGATGCCTCTCCTCAGGCCTTCTCCAGGTTTGCCTGCAAGCAGCCCATGCAGGTCCAGAACTGCAATCCTGTCAACACCACCTGCAGAGGGGGAAATGGTGGAGGAGGCAGCCCCACACAGCAGCCTCAGGCCGGGAGTGTCAGGGTCGGTGCCCCTGGCCCCTCTAACACAGCCGCTGAGGTCAGCGATGAGACCCAACAACAACATTCATGTGAGGAGGCCATCTGCTATTGCGCTTTTGTCCACCACCACGGGGCGTTGGAGGACACGTTTGCGGCGTACTGCCACCCCCAGCCCATCCTCGCCCCTGCCCAGCTGCTGCCACGCTTTCCAGGCACCGAAGGTAAGTTCAGGGACCAGAGGGTGCTGCCACCTCACCCGGCACCTACCCTCATCTCTCTCCCTTGCCTCATGTCCTCCGTCAGTGAGACAGGACTGGATGCCAAGCGCCTGCTGCAATGCTGCAACCTCAATTGCAACCTCAACTGCTCCTGGGCCAACACTCTGCCCCCTAGTGGAGCCCTGCAGCAGCAGGAGTATAGCTGTCCTAGCAGCAACAATAGAGCCACCAGGAACACAGGGACTATGACATCCCACAGGGAGCTCAGGGACGTGGGGGTGCAGACTGGGCAGATCCACGAGGTACGCCTGGCCCATATGTTCCCCCAGGTCTGCCTGGTGGAGAAGAACAGGAACGAGAATGGGAACGAGAGCGGGAATGAGACGGATACATCCCAGAAGTCCCCAGTGAAGGAGGTGAAGTGGGACGCGGAAGGAATGACGTGGGAGGTGTACGGGGCGTCCGTGGACCCTGAGGAGCTGGGTCTGGCCATCCAAAAGCACCTGGAGCTGCAGATCAAGGAGACGGCTGGCCGCGCTGCTAACCTTTCCTGCCAGGATACGGCCACGTCCAGGAAGAGCAGTAGTGGCGCCGGCGGCAGGAAGAAGAGGGGAGGGGTGATGGGCTCAATCAGGACCCCAGCCTGCTGCGCAAGCTCCAGCACGACTGTGGACTGACAGGGGGAGACCTGAACACTGTGCTTAGTGGTCAAGATGGCTGCAGCTTTATTATGCATCAAATGTGACCCCAAAACACCAGAGACAGTGTGACCAGCCTCACGTAGTGAATAAGATCATCTGTGTGTCAGTCAGAATATTGGCATGTGTACAAGAACCTACCATCATATTGATAAAAGAGGTGAATGGACAGAGAGTGAAAGGTTGTATTTGGATGGAATTCATTCGTAATTGTACCTTCATCATCAGCATAGATGCCCAGTGATAGAACAGAGCGCTGCCACAACAGTCAAACAAAGGGATACAATTATTTCTTTATCATTTAGAGTTGATTTATTTACTAGGGGGGAATAACTAGGGGTTTCTGTAAATAGACAAGCTAAAGGTTATTAACAACACAGAGTGGGAAAAGAAAGCATCAATACACCATAGACTTCTAATCACAATGGCTAGAAATATATGTCTATCTTCCTCTCATTTCTAATACTAGGATTTAATCAAATTCTGTGTGAATGTTTGAAGCATACAGTAGTTTTCGTTTTTGCATTTCTTTTCACATTATTTCTACTGCTCCATAATCACATTAAAAATCTAGAAAAGTTATCACAATCCTGATTTATCAGTACTTCATTCGACTGGCATAAAATAAGTCTTTAACTAACCTCAAATTCTGTGATCTCAGATGATTCGTCTGACACTGATGCAGCTGAGAACACCGTGACATAGAGAAAGGGTTAACAGACTGGAAAACGTTGATCAAGAAAGCTGAAATCTCAGCAGATATCATTCAATATATTAATGCACATAACAATAGGCCAAATAGCCTATTTGTGAATAATATTTTCTTTACATTTTTCAACTTTGTCATATGAACATTTATTGCATTTGACCCTGTACTTTAATATGTCTCTAAAACATTATGGGTAAAGGATCTAATGTGTTATATGTTCTGCATGAGGATTGTCTCAAAACTACAGCCAATGTTTTAGTCATGTACTGTATCTAACCAGAGGGTTAAAGTTTAACTAGCACCACTGTAACAGTATCTCATCAATTTACTGTGCCATAAAAATGTACTGAAGTGGTAGGCCTATTGTAAAATGGATGAGTTACAACTAGCCGGTCAGTTTGATAAACCTTTCAAGTATGTCATTTCCATATTGCGTTTGAAAGAGATTTTGCTCAATCAATTATAACCAGATTTAAAGTAGCTTTTACTGTTGCTACAATGCGGGAATAACTGTTTTATCATTAAATCAGTAATATGAATGTTTAAGAAAGTTATTCTTGTGTATTAAATCATTACCAAGCTTGGCATTAAAGGGCTCTTTTGTTCTTTACAGTATAGTTTGAATACAATTCCTTTATCATATTTTGCCATTTCAGGTCACAGCACAGGCTGTTCATCATTGTTGGGTTTGTAGTGGAGGGCGTGATTGTCACGCCCTGGCCATAGAGAGCTTTTTATGTCTCTATTTTGGTTTGGTCAGGGTATGATTTGGGTGGGCATTCTATGTTCATTTTCTATGTTTTGTATTTCTTTGTTGTTTGGCAGGGTGTGGTTCTCAATCAGAGGCAGCTGTCTATCGTTGTTTCTGATTGAGAACCATACTTAGGTAGCGTTGTTATTTTTGTATTTAGTGTTCAGTTGAAATAAAAGCATGAACACTTGCCACGCTGCGCTTTGGTTCATCTCTTCTTCAACAGACGACCGTTACAGAACTACCCACCAAAAGAGGACCAAGCAGCGTGGTTACCTGGAGAGTTGGACATGGGAGGAAATCCTGGGGACAGACGAGAGAACATTGCCGTCCTGAGGAGGTGGCACAGCGGAGCAGGCACGAGAGGCAGCCCCCAACATTTTCTTTTGGGGGGGGCACACGGGGAGTTTGGCTCAGTCAGATTGTAGACCTGAGCCAACTCCCCGTGCTTACTGGGTGGGGCGTCGTACTGGTCAGGCACCGTGTTATGCGGTGGAGCGCACGGTGTCTCCAGTGCACATTCACAGCCCGGTATGCTACATCGCAGCTCCTCGCATCGGCCAGGCTAGAGTGGGCATCGAGCCAGGAGGGATGGTGCCGGCTCAGCGCATCTGGTCTCCGGTGCGTCTAATCGGCTCGGGGTATCTTGCGCCAGCCCTACGCACGGTGTCCCCGGTTCGCCAGCACAGCCCAGTGCGGCCTGTTCCAGCTCCCCGCATTTGCCGGGCTACAGGGGGTATCCAGCCAGGATGAGTTGTGCTAGCTCTGCGCTCGAGACCGCCAGTGAGCCTCCACGGTCCAGTGTATCCAATGCCTCAGCCAAGGACAAGGCCTCCTGCATGTCTCCCCAGCCTGGTGAGTCCTGTGCCTGTGCTAGGAACTAATCCTCCTGCATGTCTCCCCAGCCTGGTGAGTCCTGAGACTGCTCCCAGAGCCAGGCCTCCTGTGTGTCTCTCCACTCCAGTGGTGATCCATGGCACAAAGCCTCCAGTGATGATACATGGCAAGAAGCCTCCAGTGATGATCCATGGCACAAAGCCTCCAGTGATGATCCATGGCAAGAAACCTCCAGTGGTGATCCATGGCACGAAGCCTCCAGTGGTGATCCATGGCACGAAGCCTTCCAGAGACGGCCTCCAGCCCGGAGCCTCCAGAGTCGCCCTCCAGCCCGGAGCCTCCAGAAGCGCCCTCCAGTCTGGCCCCCGCTACGAGGGTCCCCAGTCCGGGGTCGGCGGCGAGGGTCCCTAAGTGGGCCAAGCCAGAGGTGGAGCGGGGTCTACGTTCCGCACCAGAGCCGCCACCGCGGTGAAATGCCCACCCAGACTCTCCCCTATAGGTTCAGGTTTTGCGGCCGGAACCACACCTTTGGGGGGGGGGGGGTGGTACTGTCACGCCCAGACCGTAGAGAGCTTTTTATGTCTCTATTTTGGTTTGGTCAGGGTGTGATTTGGGTGGGCATTCTATGTTCATTTTCTATGTTTTGTATTTCTTTGTTTGGCCGGGTGTGGTTCTCAGAGGCAGCTGTCTATCGTTGTCTCTGATTGAGAACCATGCTTAGGTAGCTTTTTCCCACATGGTTTTTGTGGGTAGTTATTTTCTGTTTTGTGTTTCTGCACCTGACAGGACTGTTTCATTCCTTCTTTTTGTTATTTTTGTATTTAGTGTTCAGTTGAAATAAAAGCATGAACACTTACCACGCAGCGCTTTGGTCCACCTCTTCTTCAACAGACGACCGTTACAGTGATGATACGTTAATAGCAGTCCTTATCAGTAGAATATTACTGCTGTTATCAGGTCTTTAGTAACCTGTATTAATGGTTATGTCTAATGTATATCACTGGAGGTTGCTGAAGGGAGGATTGCTCAAAATATTGTCTGGAATGGATTAAATGGAATGGTATCAAACGTGTTTGCTACCATTCCATTCACTCCATTCCAGCCATTATTATGAGCCGTCCTCCCTTAAGCAGCCTCTACTGATGTATATTAGGACATAACCAGTTTATTAGGTACACCCAGCTAGTACCAGGTTGAACCCCCCTTTGCCTCCAGAGCAGCCTGAATTCTTCGGAGCAATCTACAAGGTAAACTTTCCACAGGGTTGTTGGTCCATGCTGATGTGATGGCATCACGCAGTTGCTGCAGATTGGACGGTGGTACATTCATGCTGCGAACAGCCCGTTCCATCTCATCCCAAAGATGCTCTATAGGGTTGAGGTCTGGGGACTGCGCAGGCCCCTCAAGTTAACTGAACTCCCTTTCATTGCCCGGGCAATGTTTTTCAACTCTTCAATTGTCCAGTGTTGGTGATGGCGTGCCCACTGGAGCTTCTCGATGAGTTGTGCGTTCCGAGATGCAGCTCTGCACACCACTGTTGTACTGCACCGTAATTTGTCTGTTTGTGGCACGTCGGTTAGCCTGCACCATTCTTGCCATTCTCCTTCGACCTCTCTCATCAATGAGCTGTTTTCGACCACAGGACTGCCGCTGACTGGATGTTCTTTGTTCGTCGTACTATTCTCGGAAAACCCTAGACACTGACGTGTGTAAAATACCACGCTCAAAGTCGCTTAGGTCACTGGTTTTACCCATTCTAACATTAAATCGAACAGTAACTGAATGCCTCGATACCTGTCTGCCAGATTTATATAACAAGCCACGTGACTCACTATCTATAGGAGCGATCCATTTTCGTGAACGGGGTGGTGTTACCTAATAAAGTGTATGTCTCAGATAATGCATTCTAGGCTACTGTTGATGCTAGCAATAAAGTCTCTTAGATGAAGTCTGAAGTGGTGGTAGCATCTAGGAAACTGTTTCCCCTTTTGTATTACTGAGGTTAAACTAACCTTTGGTGACACTGATGTCAGGTATTTAGAATGTCACACTGTAATTCAGTCACTACAAAGAATTAAAATATGTTGTGTCTCATTGTCTACCTTGCTGTAAAGCTATCAAAAACAAAGTCACTGGAGCGGAAAATTCACAAAATGCTAAATATTTTTCACCTACGGAAGGTTCAACCTGCAGTTGAGAGCTTGAGAAATGTAACCATGTTCTTAGGCGATACAGTTTTTGTTTATAATCAAGGGAGTAAAACAAGCTTATCTTTTGGAATATGATCGGGTATGACAGTTGAACTAAGCTCACGGGGTATTTAAGAATCAATGGGTATATATAATTAATTTAAACGTTTAAAAAAAATGAATGTACTAACGGAGATTGCCCCTTTAAATGAAACTTAAAAAAGGTGTGTTTAATTAAAAAAAATATTTCACCTTTATTCAACCAGGTAGGCCAGTTGAGAACAAGTTCTCATTCACACTGGCCAAGATAAAGCAAAGCAGTGCGACACAAACAACAACACAGAGTTACACATGGAATGAACAAACGTACAGTCAATAACACAATTGAAAAAAGTCTATATACAGTGTGTGCAAATGGCGTGAGAAGGTAAGGCAATGAATAGGCCATAGTAGCGAAGTAATTACAATTTAGCAAATTAACACTGGCGTGATAGATGTGCAGATGATGATGTGCAAGGAGAAGTACTGGTGTGCAAAAGAGCAAAAAGTAAATAAAAACAATATGGGGATGAGGTAGGTAGATTGGATGGGCTATTTACAGATGAACTATGTACAGCTGCAGCGATCTGTTAGCTGCTCAGATAGCTGATGTTTAAAGTTAGTGAGGGAGATATGTCTCCAACTTCAGTGATTTTTGCAATTCATTCCAGTCATTGGCAGCAGAGAACTTGAAGGAAAGGCACCCAAAGGAGGTGTTGGCTTTGGGGATGACCAGCGAGATATACCTGCTGGAGCGTGTGCTACGGGTGTGTGTTGTTATCGTGAACAGTGAGCTGAGATAAGGTGGAGCTTTACCTAGCAGAGACATAGATGACCTGGAGCCAGTGGGTCTGGTGACGAATATGTAGCGAGGGCCAGCCGACGAGATCATACAGGTCGCAGTGGTGGGTAGTTTATGGGGCTTTGGTGACAAAAATGATGGCACTGTGGTAGACTGCATACAGTTTGCTGAGTAGAGTGTTGGAGGCTATTTTGTACATGACATCGCCGAAATCGAGGATCAGTAGGATAGTCAGTTTTACGAGGGTATGTTTGGCGACGTGAGTGAAGCAGGCTTTGTTGTGTAATAGGAAGCCGATTCTAGATTTAATTTTGGATTAGAGATGTTTAATATGAGTCTGGAAGGAGAGTGTACAGTCTAGCCAGACACCTAGGTATTTGTAGTTGTCCACATATTCAGAACCGTCCAGAGTAGTGATGCTAGTCGGGCGGGCAGGTGCGGGCAGCGATCAGTTGAAAAGCATGCATTTAGTTTTACTAGTGTTTAAGAGCAGTTGGAGGCCACGGAAGGAGTGTTGTATGGTGTTGAAGCTCGTTTGGACGTTTGTTAACACAGTGTTTAAAGAAGGGCCAGATGTATACAGAATGGTGTGTGTGTGTGTGTGTGTGTGTGTTTGTATGTGTATTCTCATTCATGTTTCTGTCTCTGTCCTCTGCTGCCTGAGGAGGTCCAGCTGTATGAGTTGCTCCAGGAAGCCAGAGTTTGGTCCGATGGATCTGTTCAGATAGAGAAAGGCTCTTGTAGACCATCAGATACCCCAGGGCCAGAACATTGGATGTCCATGGCACAGTGAACAAACACCTTGCCTTCAGGACACACAGAGCATTATACCTTAGTAACCATTTTGTTTCAGTGTGTGTGTGTGTGTGTGTGTGTGTGTGTGTGTGTGTGTGTGTGTGTGTGTGTGTGTGTGTGTGAGATGGATAGATGGATAAGAGGAGAGAGGGATGAGGTGAGAGAAGCGAGGGATGAGAGGAGAAAGGGATGGCTGGTGGTCCATCAGTGGGCTAACAGGAACTCCAGCAGCTCAGAGACAGATGGAGGTTCATAGCACCGCTTCTTTAGAGACATGCTGACACCGTCTGGAAAGGAGGTGTGTGTTAGTTACAGAGACAGAAAAACCTAAGCGGAGCAGAAAACAGTCTGGTCAACAACAATCAAACAAAACCTCTTTCCCATTTGATCCAAGTCAACTTACCTTAACAGGCAGCACAGTCCCTCCTCTTACCGGGTCTGCTCCTCTTCATACACACACACGCACATGCACACGCACGCATACACACAAACACACGCACACACACACCTCTGCAGTTAGCTTCCATTTTTAGCATTCTGCAATTCTTTACCTCCTCACCAGTGACGAAGCATCCTCCAGAATTTACTGGACAGATGACACTATTCATAATGTAAAGGATTTATAGTTCCTAATATAGTAGTAGTACACGCCTGAAAGTAATATAATGGACACCAATCTGAGAGAAAAAAGTACCTATAAAATGTGGAATCTCATTATTAATGTTTCCACTGATAGATTCCCAGGAGACAACGCTCAGCTGCACAACTCACAACGGGCTCAACATGACAGTGTGCATTGATTGTCATGTGCCTTTCTTTTACTGAGGAGTGGCTTCCGTCTGGCCACTCTACCATAAAGGCCTGATTGGTGGAGTACTGCAGAGATGGTTGTCCTTCTGGAAGGTTCTCCCACCTCCACAGATGAACTCTGGAGCTCTGTCAGAGAGGCCATCGGGTTCTCCGTCACCTCACTAACCAAGGCCCTTCTCCCCCGATTGCTCAGTTTGGCTGGGCGGCCATCTCTAGGAAGAGTCTTTGTGGTTCCAAACATCTTTAATTTAAGATGAATGGAGGCAACTGTGTTCTAGGGGACCTTTAATGCTGCAGAAATGTTTTGGTACCCTTCCCCAGATCTGTGCCTCAACACAATCCTGTCTCGGAGTTCTACGGACAATTCCTTTGACCTCATGGCTTGGTTTTTGCTCTGAACTGCACTGTCAACTGTGTGACCTTATATAGACAGGTGTGTGCCTTTCCAAATCATGTCCAATCAATTTCATTTACCAAAGGAGACTCCAATCAAGTTGTAGAAAGATCTCATGGATGATCAATGTAAACAAGATGCACCTGAGCTCAATTTTGAGTCTCATAGAAAAGGGTCTGAATACTTATGTGAATATGTTTAAAAAAAAAAAATTATGTATAAATTTGCTAAAATTTATAAAGCCTGTTTTCGATTTGTCATTATGGGGTATTGTGTGTAGATAGATTTTTTTTATTTAATACATTTTAGAATAAGGCTGTAACGTAACAAAATATGGAAAAAGTCAAGGGGTCTGAATACTTTCCGAAGGCACTGTATCCATCAGAGAGAAAGGGTTACAATACAGGGTTGATAAATGAGAGATTGAAATGGGGAGAGAAGGGGAAAGAGAGAGAGAAAGAGCAGAGAAAGAAAGAGAGTCATGTAACAGGCATTATGTCACAGCTGAGGTCACCAGATGACAGGAGGGAGGAATGGAGGGGTGTGTGTGTGTACTGCGTGTTTATCATGTGTGTGTGTCAAAATGTGTTGGTTGCGTACACAGTTTTGCAGATGTTATTGCAGGTGCAGCGAAATACTTATGTTTCTAGCTACAACAATGCAGCAATACAATAATAATACACACATAACCCCCCCCCCCCCCCCCCAAAAAAAAAGAAAGAAATTAAGACATATCAGAACGAGCTTGTGTGTCAGACCTGGGAAGACCTGGGAAGACAATTGTTGTATTTGTAGTTTATTTGAAAATACCAACTTTAAAAATACTCAAGGCAGTTGAATATAGGCAATTATTAGTTAAATACACAAAAAGTAATTATTTCCTTTGGCATTCAAATACAAGTTTCAGAAAAACAAATCATTTCCTTTGGCATTCAAATACATGTTTCAGAAAAACAAATCATATTTGAAAGTATTTTGAATATCTCTCAGAAAAACAAATAATATTTGAAGGTATTTGAACATATGCAAGTTATTTGAAAACAAAAATATATATATTTGATGGCTGCCAAATATTTGATGAAGAAACATAAACTACAACAGTTAGTTGAATTAGTCTAAATCAGTGTTCACCAACCTTTTCTGAGTCAAGATCACTTCCTCAGTAAAAAATCAAGCCGAGATCTACCACTCAGATTTTTTTTAAGCATGACTTACATTTTTTTTTACATTAACCTAATAAAAACTGTTCTGTAGGAAAGAGGCTGGGCAGTAGGCCTGCTACATTATCACAGCATATTGGCTATATGTCTGGCCTGACAATATTGTTATTCTCAGACCATATTACAGGCTATTTCAAAACTCAATCTTTGATAACAAAATAGATCGGTGGGTGTAGAACTTGAGAGTTACTGCTGAGCATTAATTTAAATAATTCGCTTTTTTATTTTACTGGACTGATGGTACATCAGCATCTTGTGGTAATGGTGCTGGGACAACTGGGAACTCTGAAGAAAAAAACCCGATGTCAAATCATAACGTCATAGATCTTCAGGTCGGAAAGTTGAAGCTCTAGAAAGATTCCCGAGTTCCTGATTTGGAATTCCGAGTTGGATGACCGTTCAAAAAAAATCCCAGTTGGAGCTCGTTTTTTTCAAGTTCCCAGTTGTCTTGAATACACTGAATTCGGAAGTCAGAGATTTCCGAGTTCCCAGTTCCGAGTTGTTTTGAATGGTGCATCTGTTTCCCACCTGATGGCGAAACTCTAGTCGCACCGCATCTGCCATGCACAAATTCATGTTGTTCCTATGACCAGAGAAAGTTAAATATTCCTCATATTAAAATAGACATTACGAGCTGCTAATAATAATAAAAACGCAGGCCTATCGATACACTTGGCTAGGCCACTCAAGCGCATGTTATGTTTTGTAATAGTGTTGAAAGTGCTGAATAAAAAGTGAATCATGAACTCATTCGTAAAAACAGCAGCTATTTGCTGTATTCTTTGACATTCTCTCTGTGGCCATGGTTTTAAAAGTTGTAAAATCTTACTTAGGCTAATATCAATATTTGCTGTGGCGGAGGTCTTGGAAGCGCTGTAGGTACGGTGATTTGAGCTATCCGATTGGCCAGCGCAGTAGGCACACTCGCACGATCCACAGATGCCCCTGTCCCCCGGGAAAGGCGGAGTTAGTTTTTCAGACAAATTAAATTGTTCAAAATGGGAACACTTTGTTTACCCTGTGCGCAGGGCTTCTGAATCAATCGCACCGGGAATAAAAAACGAAATGTTTAGTGATCGACTAATAATGACTTGAAGATCGACGAGTTGGCGACTGCTGTAAATATCTAGTGTGATCATTTAATGTTACTGAGAATGCTAACAGTAACTGCTAAAATATGTCAGTTAATTGTCTAAGGGAACTAAATATCCCTAAACTGCCTTCTTGAATCAACTACAGACAAGGTAGGTTGAAAATCATGTTCATTTGTATTCTGAGTAAACTATCCCTTTAAAGATAGTGTGTGTTTGATATTTTAAAAAATACAAAGAGTTGCACACTACATATGATATATTTCGGGGATATGTTGTGTAGTGTGTATTTGAAACAAAAACTCTCAGATGGACAAAGAGGTTCAAAATAGTTTTTTCTGAGCATCCAACTTCCCGTTTGCAATGTTTACAAATGGCTTTGAATTTCTCTGAAGTATTTTCTGGTATCATAAAATTAATTACAGTTTTTGACCGTTTCAGTTCTGTTCTAAAGAGTCATACACTGAAAAAAAACAACAAGGTATGAATACTGTTGTGTGCATGTTTTGTATAATATCTGTATAATTACAATTTTTTTTTATTCATAAACTTCCCCCTCCCTACACCTCTGAATATAACAGGAAACCTGTTTGATCACCATGCACTGCAAAAATCATTCTGGCTATGGATAAAGAGAACATCAACACATTAACATCAACACGCCAGAGGATATGTAGTTGAGCATCACAACTCATTTATACTTATCTGTACAAAATATGATTGGTTTGACTTGATTTTCTACACCTGGGGCCGGTTCAGGAGATTGGAAATGTACAGAATGTTCAGATATAAATGCATTATGTACATCAAATATGATCGACTGCAAGATAGATTTGAATAGTATAGGAAATTGTGTTTGCTCTATTCATTCTATTTCTATCTGCAACATGCATTTCCTGATACAGCCATGCCTTTAGTTGAAGGTAGCTAATCCAATAGTTTATGTGCCAGATACAACCCTACCATTAGTTAAAGGCATCCAATCGTTAAAAAAAATAAGTGGTTACTTTCTGAGATCTGTATTTAAAAAGTAGTCATTTTGGGATCTATAGTCACAGGTATAGTTACTTTCCACAAATAATATTCAAAACTATAGTTATCCCAGGTCTGGTGTGTGTGTATTCAGTCCCTTCTCTCTCTGTGAAGAGTGTAGTCCAGGTTAATAAGCTGCATTAGGAATCCTCTGTTGGGGAACACCCATCGTTTTTGCTGCACCAGCCGGATGGCTGCCAGCAGAGGATGATGATGATAGATCATGAGGAAGGCTAGGACCAACGCAGCCGACCGACTCACTCCTACAGCACAGTGCACTAACACCTTGCCTAGGGAAGACAATAAAATATATACAGTCACGCATCAGTCACTCACACTCACGCACACACTCACGCACAGACAACACACACACCAGCGCACTGTATGGATCGTGGCTTACCTCCTGACTTTAATGCCTGGTGGATGTACTGAGCAGCAGGGTAAAAGAAAGGTGAGAGGTCAAAGGTGGGTAGGTCATTGGCAGGAACACCGTAATAGCTGACTGTGGTACCGTAGTAATCATCACTGCCTTTACAACACATCTTACCATGGGCTGCATTCAGAACATGAGTGATGCCCAACCTCCACAGCTCATACTTGTTATGAGACATATACCTAGGAGAAACAACGTAGAGATATCACCACAATAACACGCATCTTCACGCACACACACGCCAACAGAACATACTGATTCAGCCCATACCTATCATGAAACATGTAGCTGAGACACACAACACACCATCACACACACCATATCCAAACATACGTGATGTGTAAGTATAGGTGTGTGCATGCACATGTGTGTGTCTGTGTAATTACGACTGGAAAAGCAGGTGTACTCACATATCCCCCAGGTATAGGTTGGGCCACACCTCGTCTCCATGCCTACAGGAGCTCTGGGCTGAATGTAGCACCTCTTCCAGCTCTTCCAGAGATGGAGGCTCACACACAGCTGGCTCACATTCACACCTCTGCCCAGAGTCACATGAGCCTGAGACACCTGACACACAACCCAGTAGCTCACCTGTCTTGCTGGACACTGTACTTGAAACTCCCTCACTGGCCATTGTAAAGCCGAAATATAAACAGTGACAGTCCTCAGCTCATACAGGTCTCGAACATAAACAGACCATTGCCTCTGTACTGCAAACTCTCACTAGGCACACTTGTTTTTGCTTGCCTGGTGTGCCAGGTAGGAAGAGTTTTCAAGCTTGCGTTATGACAGCAAGTGACTGACATGAACAGGTGGAACAGTTAGCGGTGTTGACAAAATCTATAACTCCAACTTTATACCCCCTCTAGTGGACATTGAAGCCCAATGGCTTCAATGTCTGCAGGGTTGAAAAAAGGAAGAATGCTATTACAACCCTACTACATCTCTGGCTGCATACAGCAGCATACAGCATGATTCACAGATCCACACATTTCGGGGAGTGACAGTCTAAAACGCATTTAGGTTTGTCAGCAAATATACTGATAACTAGTTTTCCCTTTTGTCTTTGTTGTCAGTTTTCATTTTATCTGACGCCTGAGAGCGCCACAATAAGTAGAGCGAAGCTTGTGACGTCAATGAAAACATTGGCTAAAATGGCAGCGACCATGAGCAACGTGGATGAAATTCGGGATAGAGTGATATTAGGTGAATTTGATATAAAAAATGTAAGTGATTTAAGATTATACAATGAAATCAGATAAATTAAGATACTGTTTGTGTCTGAAAAATATGTGCAGATCTTATTGGAATTAACGGGTAGCCAACATTTGCTGGCTAAACATAATGTGCAGCTAACGCGTTAGCTAGCTAACGTTAGTACGGTAGAAAAAACAACACAGTTCGCACACAGCATATTTGTCATGAAATATATGTACTGTGTTTAATACGCCAATACATGAGTTGATCTGCGACGTATAAGTACTTTAAAACTGTTCAAATGTTTCCAGGTTCATACAACAGATTACCCTGGCAATTATCCAGGCTACGATGACACATGGAACTTGCAGAAATTTCAAAAGGTATCTAACTTAGCTAGTTAGCTAACTATTATCATGCTGGTCTAATTTTACATTCAGGTCTGTTGAGTGGAATGCCAAAAATACCCTTTACGTCAATATTATGTATATATTGCAGAATTTCAGAATCGACGTGGTGCAAATGGATGAGACTTTTCTGGAGTTCGACATGGTGGGCATAGATGCTGCTCTCGCCAATGCCTTTCGAAGGATATTGCTAGCAGAGGTAGCAACTACTCAAAAGCGCCCTGGCAATAAAAATATATAATAATTAGTGGTGTCCATGTTTATTATGTTTTTATATGGTACATAGCAACATGACGTGTATTAATCCGCCCTCTCCTAGGTCCCCACTATGGCTGTCGAGAAGGTGCTTATTTACAACAATACATCTATCATTCAGGATGAGATCCTTGCCCACAGGCTGGGCTTGATCCCTATCAAGGCTGACCCACGACTGTTCGAGTACAGAAACGCAGGTACATTTATGCTGCATACCTTGTCTCCCCTTCCTCTGACAATGTTAACAGAAAGTTCCAAGACTTGTCTTGTAGAGGGTCACTGCCAACTACATCAGTTTTAAGGCATTTGTGCTTTTCTCAGGGGACGAGGAAGGCACAGAAATCGACACAATTCAACTTCAACTGAAGATCAAATGCACCAGGAACCCCAGAGCCACCAAAGACTCCGCTGACCCCCGGGAACTTTACTTGAATCACATGGGTAGGTAAGGCCGTGGACTAGGACCAGCTCCAAGCATAAGTGGTCACTGGACGCTCAGGGGCCCCATTAGGAAGTCGGTGGGAGTCTCAACTTACTGTTGAGAGTTAGAATAGTAGAATGCACATGGTGCAAGTTTGAAATTTGGTTGTGTGTCAGTAGTTTTTATGTCAGTCACTGACAGTCACTCAATTAGCCATGTCAGCTAACAATTTTTAGATTGTTAAGTTAGTCTAGCCAGTTATCTAAACTTGTCGTAATCGTTGTCGAATACCGACCAGGCATGCAGGGCACGTGGCCAGGGCCCCTGACCTACAGGGGGCCTCTATTGATTTTTTTTAGTTACTCATATGATTAACATGGCATAAGTCATGGAAAAATGTGTAGACTTGTAGGAGATTTGCTTTAAAACTGCAAAGATTTCTCTGTCCCATGGTAAAATGAGTAGAATTGTATTACGTTTTTTATAATGTTTTTCCTCAGTGTACTCTAAGGACATGAAGTGGGCCCCTATTGGGAACCAAGCTGATGTGTTTGCAGATGCCAACATCGGTCCAGTACATGGGGACATCCTTCTGGCGCAGCTCCGGCCTGGACAGGAGCTGGATATAGTCATGCACTGTGTGAAAGGCATTGGTGAGAGGACTTTCTCTGCAAAATGTTATAATGTCTGCACAATGGCAATCTCACTACAGTTTAACCTTTCTCAAGCCCTGTAACCAGTGATGTAGTATACAATTTAAATAATGTGGGTAAATCCTGATATTTGTCTGAATAAGTTGATGCTCCCTGTATTTTCAATGCATTTTTAGCAATGGGTGGATAAACACTCGTCCAAATAAAAATACTTTACGTTAATTTACCCTCGCTACACCATTGCCTGTCGCTACAGATCTCCGTCATATTCTGTGGAAATTAGTGATCTTTCTTAGCTGTTCTGATTGCTTAATCCTATGCTCTATGTTTCCAGGTCAAGACCACGCCAAGTTTTCACCTGTGGCTACAGCCAGTTACAGACTCCTTCCTGAGATCACACTAATGGAAACAGTGGAGGGGGAGAAAGCGGAGCGACTAAAACGCTGCTTCTCACCTGGAGTCATTGAAGTGGAGAACCATGGGGGTAAAACAGTAGCTATAACATTTTGAAGCATTGTCCTTTGCACATACTGAAATTGTACTTTTACTGTAGCTATTTAAGTTCCATGTAGTTAATTCTCCGTCTCTGTCTCAGGAAAGGTTGTTGCCAAGGTGGTGAACAGCCGCTTAGATACCTGCAGTAGGGAGGTTCTCCGACATGACGACCTCAAGAATGCTGTGAAACTTGCAAGAGTGCGGGACCATTTTATCTGTAGGTACCCAGTGAATTTAGAAATCACTATGTTGCTGTTTCGTGAAATGTACAGTCATAATGTCTAGTAAACTCAGCATAAAAACAAACGTCCCTTTTTCAGGACCCTGTCTTTCAAAGATAATTCGTAAAAATCCAAATAACTTCACAGATCTTCATTGTAAAGGGTGTAAGCCCTGTTTCCCATGCTTGTTCAATGAACCATAAATAATTAATGAACATGCACCTGTGGAACGGTCGTTAAGACACTAACAGCTTACAGACGGTAGGCAATTAAGGTCACAGTTATGAAAACTTAGGACACTAAAGAGGCCTTTCTACTGACTCTGAAAAACACCAAAAGAAAGATTCCCAGGGTTCTTGCTCATCTGCGTGAACGTGCCTTAGGCATGCTGCAAGGGGGCATGAGGACTGGAGATGTGGCCAGGGCAATAAATTGCAATGTCCGTACTGTGAGATGCCTAAGACAGCGCTACAGGGATACAGGACGGACAGCTGATACATGTGGTCTGCCTCGCAGTGGCAGACCACATGTAACAACACCTGCACAGGATCGGTACATCACACCTGCGGGATAGGTACAGGATGGCAACAACAACTGCCCGAGTTACACCAGGAAAGCACAATCCCTCCAGTGCTCAGACTGTCCGCAATAGGCTGAGAGAGGCTGGACTGAGGGCTTGTAGGCCTGTTGTAAGGCAGGTCCTTACCAGACCTTACCGGCAAGAAGTGCTCTTCACTGACAAGTTGCAGTTTTGTCTCACCAGGGTGATGGTCGGATTCACGTTTATCGTCAAAGGAATGAGCGTTACACCGTGGCCTGTACTCTGGAGCGGGATCGAGGTGGAGGGTCTGTCATGGTCTGGGACGGTGTGTCACAGCATCATTGGCTTGAGCTTGTTGTCATTGCAGGCAATCTCAACGCTGCGTTACAGGGAAGACATCCTCCTCCCTCATGTGGTACCCTTCCTGCAGGCTCATCCTGACATGACCCTCCAGCATGACAATGTCACCAGCCATATTGCTCGTTCTATGCGTGATTTCCTGCAAGACAGGAATGTCAGTGTTCTGCCATGGCCAGCAACGAGCCCGGATCTCAATCCCATTGAGCGCGTCTGGGACCTGTTGGATCGGAGTGTGAGGGCTAGGGCCATTCCCCCCCCAAAAATGTCTGGGAAGAGTGGGGTAACATCTCAGCGCAAGAACTGGCACATCTGGTGCAGTCCATGAGGAGGAGATGCACTGCAGTACTTAATGCAGCTGGTGGCTAGACACTGACTGTTAATTTTGATTTTGACACACATTATTACATTTCTGTTAGTCACATGTCTGTGGAACTTGTTCAGTTTGTCTGTTGTTGAATCTTATGTTCATACAAATATTTACACATGTTAGGTTTTCTGAAAATAAATGCAATTGAACGTTAGAGGACGTTTCTTTTTTTGCTAAGTTTAGTACATAGCCCATAGTGTTTTCACTAGAATATTTTTGCAAGGGTTGTGGGAAGGGGGTTGGGGGAATTAAGGCTTTAAGTTTTGTTACATTTTTATTTTAGGTTTTCACACAATCAGTCCTTTTTTTTCTTCCTTTTTTTTCCAGAACATCCAATTTTTGTTGTACATAAAAATGTTAAAACCACACCAGGAGACCACTTTTGAGGTCTGGGAAACATTTATGAAATTCTAACTTTTGCTTCAGTTACCCCTTAATTCAGGTACATATGAACAGCATTTGTATCTTTGGTTAGCTGTTTGTAGCTCACGTGAAGGACTTGCAAAACAAATGCCCACTGGATTGATGCAAATAATAATGATAGCATTCTGCCAGGTAGATAGGAATAGGTTACTTTGTAGCTAGTTAACATTTAATTGAAGGTTTTTGGGAAAGCCTTTCCATCTATCAGAAGACCGATCATTAGCATAGCTATATTTTTTTCCCTGTTCAATATTTTGTTGTAGTGGCCCATATTGTTTTGCACTGTAGAAGCTAATTGTTTTTCCTCAGTGATTCTAGTACTTCGTTCGTTTAGTATAGTTTGGCATTCTGTGCATGAACACTGTCATCAATCCTGTCTTTCCTCTTTCCCATACAGTTTCTGTAGAATCCACTGGCATCCTGGCACCTGATGTCCTGGTCACAGAGGCCATCAAAGTTCTCATGACCAAGTGTCAGAGATTCCTCAGTGAACTCGATTCCACAGAGATGGAATAAGAGCTATTAAGTTGGGCCAGATGTAAATACCCACTACATGGGTTAGATATATGTGTGTGATGAGCCGGTGTCAACATGCTTTGGACAGTAGAATACAACACCAGTTGGAATAGCAGAACAATGTGTGAATCCTGAGGATTTCTTTTATTTTTTATTTTGTCCTTTTGGGTATACAAGAAAAATAGGTTGAGGTCTTTACTGAATGAAGAGGGATTTAGAACTAATTTGTCAATGGCGGGATTGGCTCTTCTCAGCCAGGTGCACAGTTATGTGTTGTTCTGTATGAACTTGTTTCATGAAACAATAAAGGTAAAGCATATTACTCTATATACTGATGTTGCAACATCTGTGCATACTTTAGATTTTACGGATGCTCTTATCTAGATCAATTACAGGACTAATTGGGGTTAAGTGCCTTGCCCAAGGGAACATTGACAGATTTGTATTTTTTTACCTAGTCGGCTTGGGAAGTTGAACCAGCGAACTTTCGGTTACTGGCCCTGCGCTCTTAAGTCCTAGGCTACCTGCCTATACGTTCCCCCCTCCAGTGCTATTCCACAGTGAGTTTGTTATTTAAAGGTACAATATCTTGAACCTATACTGAACAAAAAATATAAACGCAACGTGCAACAATTTCATGGGATTCACTAAGTTACAGTTCATATGAGGAAATCTGTCAATTTAAATCAATTCAGTAGGCCTTATCTATGGATTTCACATGACTGGGAATACAGATTTGCATCTGTGGGTCACAGGTACCTTAAACAAAATGGGCCTCAATGGGTCACGGTATTTTTGTGCATTCAAATTGCCATCGATAAAATGCAATTGTGCTCGTTGTCCGTAGATTATGCTTGCCCATAGTATAACTCCACCGCCACAATGGGACACTGTTCACAACGTTGACATCAGCAAACCGCACACAATGTGGTTGTGCGGCCGGTTGGAGGTACTGCCAAATTCTCTAAAATGATGTTGGAGGCTTATGGTAGAGAAATTAACATTACATTTTCTAGCAACAGCTCTGGTGGACATTCCTGCAGTCAGCATGCCAAATGCGCACTCCCTCAAAACATCTGTATCATTGTGTTGTGTGTCAAAACTGCACATTTGAGTGGCTTTTTTATGTGTAATGATCAAGCTGTTTAATCAGATTCTTTATATACCACACCTGTCTGTCAGCTGGATGGATTATCTTGGCAAAAGAGAAATGCTCACTAACAGGGATGTAAACAAATGTGTGCACAACATTTTAGAGAAACAAGCTTTTTGTGCATATGGAACATTTCTGGGATGTTTTATTTCAGCTAATGAAACATGGGACCAACACTTTACATGTTGCGTTTATCAAATCAAATGTTATTTGTCATATGCGAAGAATTAAACAGGTGTAGTAGACCTTACAGTGAAATGCTTACTTACAAGCCCTTAACCAACAATGCAGTTTTAAGAAGAAAAAATATAGAAATATAACAAATAATTAAGGAGCAATAATAAAACAACTGTATTTTTTGCAGTGTAGATATGACATGCGCTAGTCCATATGAGGTTTTGTTGTCAGCAGGCTTTCATTACTTTTGCAGATTTTCACAACCCAGATACAGAAAAAAGATTGGGTAGCGCAGCTTGATTATTGCTTCTTGAACAATATCAGTTGTAGCCAATGCGATGACTAAAGTGTAAATCAGATTGAACGAAGGGTAGGTACATTATAATTGTGACACTATAACCCAGGGCTGGACACAGCTGTTTGTAGGGACGAGTGGGTTAATGCAAAATAGTTGTGTACAGTCTTGCGAGACGTTTTCGAGCGTTGTTCAGAGAACGTTCCCTATGAAACGTCATTTCCCCCTATCTAGCAATTGAAGATGGCTGCCGTGGTAGAAAGAGTCGAGGGAGGTTTTGGAGCCCTGGATTGCGACTCGGCGTTACCGAGATTGTCTACACCACCACCGGATCAACCACACCAGAACAACCCGCTTTTAGGACTTCCCATTGTGGCGATTGAGACGATTCTCAATTTCCTGTCTTACGACGAAATCAGTCTCCTACGCTTGGTGAGAGAAAACAAAAACAAACCATGAAGCAAATACCAATGCAGCGTCTGGCTAATCTAGCTCCTGCCAACGTTAGCTATTTAACGAAAGCTAGTAGTAGTAGTATTAGTAGTAGTACTAGTGTGTTTAACTTTCGATAAGTCACTGCTTATATGTTAAATGTGGATGTCTTTCCCACTTTTAATAATGGCTAAGGGTACCGACATATAGACAACTAGTTAAGCTAGTTTAGTTTATTTGCATCGTCTTTTATTTCAATTCCATTTCCAGTTGCTTTAGCCAGCTAGGGCCCTGTCCTGGCTGGAACTAATGACAAACATGTCAAATTCAAACAAACAAATGGCTGTTTTGTTTAAATCTCTACTTTTCTACCTAAGTAAATGCGTTATCTAGTTACTTAGTATGTTTGTCAAGATTTAGCAAAAAATCTGTGTAATTCTGAATGTCCACACTAAATTGGCTTGCTAAACATTCAAAGTTGGGTTTTATTTCTGCTTTCCACCAAGTACAGTAAGACTTCCCTTTAATTTACAGTGGTGCAATAGGCCAATTGACATCTAGATGTTTGTTTGTGTGTGTTGGGGAGGAGTAGTAGGCTATTTCAGCTCTACCTCAGCCCTTTTTGATCTGGCCATTGTAGAGTCCCAGTCGGCGTTAAATTGGAATTGACAGCATTATAGCAACATGAAATCTTATTCAAATCTGTTCGTATACACCCTCAGAAATGACACATACCTGACACGTGTTCACTTAGATATGGTAATTTGTACAATGTTTGCGAATTGTCTACTAAGGCATTTGTGAAAATGTTATCGTAATAATAGTGTGAAAGCGGCCATGTGTTTGGACAATTTAATAGACACTGCAGTAAATACAAACATCTGTCTCCTCCAGGACTGGAGTCTACGCAGACCGGTGCACCATAGCCAATCAGAGCTACAGTAGGTCTTTATGCAAACAAGAAATTGCCACAGGCCTGCCATCATTCACTTTGAACTGGTCTGTGTTTACAGGCAGTTGTAACAGCATGACTTTAGGTCAATAGAACAAATTCACCGAAAGCCACAAATACACCTGAATGGATTTCTGCAGATGTCAATACCACGAGTTCTTACGTTTGGTAATTTTGCAGTCCTATTGCTCAAACCATGAAAAGGTAGGCTCTCTCCCTCAATTATGCACAAGATCAACAACTAATGCTAGCCAGAGCAAGAAGCTTACTGACCCCGGTCATATTCAGCAGGTGTTGTGTAAATTCATCAGTTATTCTGCACTCTGGCACACAGATGAATGCTCTAAAATTGACATAGACAGCCAGAGTAAATTTGCCAACACAAGAGAGGCTAGCTGGATATAAGTTTCAAGTTCTTGCTAGCAAACCAAATGACCCCTGCGTCTTTAGCTGTGTATAGCCACCGAAAATTAGATATGAGGGGGGGGTCACTCAATGACATTCTCCTAGCAGCTAGCTAACGTTAGTCTATGTGTTTAAAGCTTGCTACATAAATGGGTAGCTAGCCTATTAGCCATGTTATGACTGACTTGTAATCATTACCCTTGCTAGTTTGATTGTAGTGACATTCCCAGCCTTAGTTACATTTGTCTGCGATATTGAGTTATTGAAACTGAAACGGTGCATCCTGAATGGAGGCAGCAAACAATGTACCAGGCCAGCTGTGATTTACAACCTAATAGCAATATTTTTGGGACTACCAAGAAATGAATTGGGGGAATTATATTAATCATGCATTGAACTGCATCCAACTATTCTACCAAAAATGCCTTAGTGTACGTCTTGGAATGTTGAGTCAAATAGAACCTGTTTATAAATTTGGTTTTGTAGCATCAACTGGGAGTTTTATATCGCTTTCATATCTGCAAAGTAGTTAAAAAGCTGCCAGTTCCACTTTCAGGGCAGCCAAAGTTCAGTCTACTGTAGGGATTCTTCAAAGGTCTTTCATTTAACAAAAGATGACAACATTTTCGTGCACATTTTATCATTGTTAGATGTAAAATTGCACGACTATCATCTCCTTGGCAAAACCGTCAAAATTAATGTCAGATTTCTTAAAAGAGTATGCAAGCACACTCGTTTTCCTAGCCTTTAGATAGGTCACTGCCCCGCACATCTGTGGGAACACAACCTGTGGTTACCTAGGTTCAAATGCAATTTTTCTTGTCTGCTTGGTTCAGTCATTACAAAACTACATTAAAGAAAAGTACATGTTTTAAGAGTACTTTAAAACATTGCATAAGGGCTTCCCTTATGCCCCTTTTCATGACTGCGAGCAGCCATGTGAGTGCTAGCTACTCAACATTAAGCTAGCCCAACTGCACTCAGATAGATGTAAATGTAAATACGGGACACTCCAATTAGTGTATGCTATGTATTCATTTATGGATGTCAATCATCCATTTCGTACAAAGTGTTAAATTGGAATTTGTGGTGGCTAACGCTAGTTGGGTTAGGGACAGGGTTAGTTAACATGCTAAAGTTGTCTGTGGTGAGATTCAAACATGCAGCCTTTTGGTTGCTAGATGTTTGTTATATGCTCACCCATCCGCCCTACTTTTATTGTTTTTTTTGCCTTAAGTTACCTGTCATGTATGTGTGTTTTAATGTTACATTTGATGTGTGTATATGATACATTTCCAACCATATCAAATGTAACATTAAACTCATTTGAGTGTCCCGGATTTACATTTACTATGTTACGTGTAGTCTGAGACCAGGTGGGCTAGCAAAGGCCAATGCAAATAAATAGATTATTCAGCTACACTCAGAGTGGTGTTAAAAACGGACTATACTAAACAAGTTAAGTCTTACCTGTGATGTTTGTATTTATTTCCGCACGCATTGCTACGCCTACGTGCAGCCTACTTAGACACCGGGTCCGCACATTTCCCACTCTCCCATGCTGAATAGCCTGAAGCCATATGGCTCTTCTCACATGCTCGATTTCCCTACATGGTTGTATTGCAGCATTTTTGACCTTGTTACATGTACATTGAACAGCAGCTTTTCGGCATGTTTTGTTATTTCTGTATAACAAAAAATCCATAACGAAGTTAGCTCTTTTCTTTTCCCCAATTTGAGGGCGTGGTCAAGGGGAATGGATTCTTAGTATGAGTATACTGAAGACAGTACAGTATGATGGGCAGAAACTGCTTCTCAAATAGAAATCCCCGATCACACTTGTAGCCGATGTCATGGCGACATTGGCTAGCTAGGCTCATGTGTAGACCTGATGACATGTTTCTAATGGTTGTCTTGCGCCGAACTGCACCTGTGCAGGCTGTGCACTCTTTCGACAGTTTTTAACGTGTCAGTATGTCACTTTCACCAGGTTAGAGTAATAACATTGGCTGGAATCTAGATGGACTTTTTCGATTTAGAATGAACTACTCATTGGGCTTGTTCAACATTGCACCCGACAGTGCAGGTGACTGCTGACTGATCTACAAATCACCTTGCGTCATAAATAACGACTCGTTATTTGTAAGTCAGTCACAATTTACTCATGATTCATCACGGTTTTGATGCTCTCGAACACGGACAGATTTCTCACACCTGGGTCTGTTTCGCAAGCATTCCCGGAAGTCTTGCGATGTTGTTTCTGGGTTTAGAAACTTTGTGGCCGTACCACCCTGCAGTGCAAACTGTCACTTTAGTTTGAGTATCACAGGCTGTATGTGTCATGCAAGGTAATGGAGAGGTTGGAGGAACGTTAAAAGACATGCTCCTCAACCATACCTTCCCGACTCTGTTCTTTTCCTAGGTATGCAAGCGCATGGACATGATCAATCAGCGCATGCTGAACCAAGGCTTCCTCAAGGTGGAGCGTTACCACAGCCTGTGCCAGAGGCAGGTTAAAGCCCAGCTTCCAAGGTCAGTCTCAACACCACTGGAGGGAATTCTATAGTATTTGATGTGTATGCTATTTGAATATACATGTTTTTGCTTGGTCTATGTCCAGTAGCAAATCAATGAGTAAAAGTTGGTCTATTGCAATTCAGGAAATTAAATCAGAAGTGCTTGAGCTCTGTAGGAACTAGGGCAGTCTTGTTCTTTCGACCAATTGATTGGTATACATCTTAAAATGTGTGTTTTTCCATATAAACACCATATTTTATAAATCAACTAAGCTCAACTGAGCTTGCTTTACTCATTTTGCTAATTAAAAAAAGCTAGCCGATATTAGACTAGCCACCTATTTATTTATTATTTTTTTTTAACCCTTTTTTCCTCCCCAATTTCTCCCCAACACTCTCCCCAATTTCGTGGTATCCAATTGGTAGTAGTTAGTCTTGTCTCATCGCTGCAACTCCCTTACGGACTCGGGAGAGGCGAAGGTCGAGAGCCATGCATCCTCCGAAACACAACCCAACCAAGCCGCACTGCTTCTTGACACAATGCACATCCAACCCGTAAGACCCAACCAAACCGCACTGCTTCTTGACACAATGCACATCCAACCCGGAAGCAAGCCGCACCAATTTGTTTGTCGGAGGAAATCCCTGGTGACCTGGTCGGCGTGCACTGCGCCCGGCCCGCCACAGGAGTCGCTAGTTCACGATGAGACAAGGATATCCCTGCCGGCCAAACCCTCCCTAACCCGGACGACCCTGGGCCAATTGTGTGTCGCCCCATGGACCTCCCGGTCGCGGCCGGCTGCGACAGAGCCTGGGCTCGAACCCAGAATCCAGAATTTGGTACAGCTAAGTGATTTAAGTGGTCTAAGGCACAGCGATGCAGTGCCTTAGACCACTGCGCCACCCGGGAGGCCCCTTAGCCAGCTATTTTAAATGTCCATTTGTGTTTTCTCTTAGTGAATTCAATTGTTGAATCATGTTTTGTTTCATTTTCAAGTAACTAGCTGCAGGCTTAAAAATATTCCCTCATACAGTGCCAGTCAAGTTTGGACACCTACTCATTTGAGGGATTTTCATTAATTTTACTGTTTTCTACATTGTAGAATAACAGTGAAGACAACTATGAAATGACACTTGGAATCATGTGTTAAACAAATCAAAATATATTTAAATTTTAGTTTCTTCAAAGTAGCCACCTTTTGCCTTGATCACAGCTTTGCACACTCTTGGCATTCTCACAACCAGCTTCATGAGGAAGTCACCTGGAATGCATTTCAATTAACAGGTGTGCCTTGTTAATTTGTGGAATTTCTTTCCTCAATGCGTTTGAGCCAATCAGTTGTGTTGTGACAAGGTAGGGGTGGTATACAGAAAATAGCCCTATTTGGTAAAAGACCAAGTCCATATTATGGCAAGAACAGCTCAAATAAGCAAAGCGAAATGACAGACCATCATTACTTTAAGACATGCAGGTCAGTCAATCCGGAACATTTCAAGAACTTTCAAAGTTTCTTCAAGTGCAGTTGCCTAAACCATCAAGCTCTATGATCAAACCGGCTCGTGAGGACCGCCACAGGAAAGGAAGACCCAGAGTTACCTCTGCTGCAGAGGGTAAGTTCATTTGGCTTGACTGCCTCTGAAATTGCAGGCCAAATAAATGCTTCACAGAGTTCAAGTAACAGACCCATCTCAACATCAACTGTTCAGAGGAGACTGCATGAATCAGGCCTTCATGGTTGAATTGCTGCAAAAAACTCCTACTAAAGGACACCAATAAGAAGACGACTTGCTTGGGCCAAGAAACACGAGCAATGGACATTAGACCGGTGGAAATCTGTCCTTTTGGTCAAAATTTGAGATTTTTGTCGTGTCTTTGAGACAGAGTTGGTGAACAGATGATCTCCGCATGTTTGCGCTTAGTGGAACTATCATTTGTTTTTCAACAAACAATGACTCAACACACCTCCAGGCTGTATAAGGGTTATTTGACCAAGAAGGAGTGATGGAGTGCTGCATCAGATGACCTGGCCTCCACAATCACCCCACCTCAACTCAATTGAGATGGTTTGGGATGAGTTGGAGCGCAGAGTAAAGGAAAAGCACCAACAAGTGCTCAGCTTATGTGGGAACTCCTTCAACACTGTTGGAAAAGCATTCCAGGTGAAGCTGGTTGAGAGAATGCCAAGAGTGTGCAAAGGGTGGCTACTTTGAAGAATCTAAAATATATTTTAACACTTGGTTACTACATGATTCCATTTGTTATTTCATAGTTTTGATGTCTTAGCTATTCTACAATGTAGAAAATAGTAAAAAATAAAGAAAAACCTTTGAATAAGTAGGTGTCAACTTTTGACTGGGACTGTAGTTTGCATAGAAACCTAAATAAAAGCATGTAGATGGAAATATGCTAGAATGGAGGTTTAAAAATGAAATGGTGAGTAGCACTTGGTTGATCTCTGGAACTGAATAGATCAAGTGAAAGAAGAATTATTATAGTGTTTTTGTTTGCTCATACAGGAGCAATAAAGGCGGAGTTCACAAAAAATAAATTGGTAACGGCCAATGTTTCGCATTCATTGGTCGGCACGAGAGAAGCTCGCTCTGTAAAATTCCAAACGGTCTAAACCATTCGCTTTCGAGAGGCTTGTCCGGATCGGCCTTGAACCAATTAGACGTCTGTTTGGACCGTTCTGGACCAGCCTTGATTTGGCCCCAACTTTGATGTCCATGTTAGGTTCAGATTTGGTGCGGTCGGATCGGCCTTGATTTGTAGGCTAAATTTTTTGTAGTTCTGTCTTTTGAGCTGTTAATGCTCTGTATTATGTCATGTTTTGTGGACACCAGGAAGAGTAGCTGCTGCTTTTGCAACATCTAATGGGATCCTAATAAAATACCAAATTTCAATGTCTACGGATGTAGATTTTTGGTCTGGAATAAATCTGAACCAATCAGACGTCCATGATTTTGACTGGACCGGCCTTGATTTGGTCCAAAAATAGACGTCTATAAGAGACTTAGTTTCTGAATGAAAGTTGAATATAACTTCAATGTCTGGGGACATAGGGATTTTAGACAACTTTTCAACATGTTTGATTACTGGGTCTACTCTAGATTTGTGGGTTATAGGAGAGCATCAATTTATTTGCCTTGCCTAGGGTATCAAGATGGCCAATTTAATATAATGCAGCTTTGGATTTTACCCCAGTCTCGAAAGCGAATGGTTTGGAATATTATGGAGAGCTTTTCTTGTGCCGACCAACATTACATAATACAGAACATTTAATAGACAATAGCTCAAGGACAGCACTACATCAATAAAAACTCAATTTAAAAAAAGGTGCCTACAAATCAACGCTGATCAGACCGCACCAAATCTGCATTTAACATGGACATCAAAGTTGGGGCCAAATCAAGGCTGGACTGGACCAAACAGACGTCTATGATTTGGTTTAACGCTGGTCCCAACTGCACAAAAATACAATGGGACCAAAAACAATACGTCCAAAAAATGTTGGCATCGGTCCATGCTTACTGGGGTGTGGCCTACAGTGTCTGCTGCAATGGAATTTTAGAAATGCCCATCCATGTGGCAGCCCTACTGTTTGTAAAATAGGCAGTTTCATTGACTTTATTAGTCCTGATTCCTGTGACTAATCAATTTGCCTATTTGAGCTCTGAATATCAGCTACTTAACTTTATCAGGAGTTATCCTGAGACTATTTGCAATGTGTTTACAGAGTGGGAAATGCATATCACAGGTTCGGCATCAGCACTCGCCTAAAAATACCATATTCCACTGGTTAAGGTTTAGTTTCTTAATTTGACAATTTTTAAAAAACAAGCACACACCTTGAAAAAGCCATACATGCACATGTATAAAATCATTGAGGATAACACACAATAAAGACTTATTTCCATTGTGGTCCTCTTGAGACAAGATCGAACACAGTATGGCAGTGAAATAATAAAGCAAAAACAGAAGAACAACTATCTCATCATTCCAGTTACATCATAGGGGTTATTCATATGGGCATAGAAGACATCAAACATATTTTTACTTTATTTTTGAAGCTGCCCAGAGAGGATGCTGTTTTTATGGGCAGAGGCATCTCATTCCATTCTGAGGCTCCAGTATACAAGAAAGTACCTTCCCAGCATTACTCCTGAACCTGTGTAAGCACACATCAGCATCACCTGATCTGGTGCTGTGATTGGGTGCATCCCTAACACAAGGAAAGTAATCATTTAGATATCTGGGTGCAGGACCATAAATACTCCTGTAAACCAAACCTAGTCAAATCTTGAACACCCTAGCCTCATCAGGCAGCCAGTTTAGTTCCTGAAAGCAGCTCCTGCATATGTGAGTACGTGGACTCACCTTCAATACTACCATGATCAGCTTATTCTGGGCTATCTGGCGCTTCCCATTCATAAGTTTAGATAAGCCCCCAAACCAGGAAGTACTAGCATAGTCAAAATGGCATTAAATGAGGGCAGTAGCTAGCACTTTCATGGAGTCCTTATCAAGCAGCTTGGACTATCTAGCCAAAAACTTAGTCCTGGCATTAACCTTCCCTAGCACCTTATTGGCCATGCTCACACCTCCCAAGCTTCCATCTAGGATACATCCCAAGTAGCGAACAGAGGTTTTAGTAGTCAGCACCTCACCCCCCAACTCCACTCTGATTTCAGACGACCTACACAATTATCTAGGTCTAGATCCAAAAATAATTGCTTCAGTTTTCCCTAAGTGCAGAGATAGCTTATTATCTCTAAGCCATTTGCTAATGCAAGCCAAGAGATTGTTACTGTTTTGGGGCATAATTATGTGAGGTTTTGATGTTGGTGTGTCTTGGTCAGTTAAGCTTTGACAATGTTGCCCTCGTTAATCTGCCGCCGTAGGTGAACTCCTAATCCTGCCTAATGTGCTAAATTCCATGCTTTCTAAATATAAATATTGACATGGTGCTAGCTCAACAAATTAAGTTAATCAATGGATGTGAGTGATTTCTGACTTTTAAAAAAGACAAATCAAATTTCCCACACCCCTAATCTGATTGTCGGGTGGAGCTCAGTCTGCCCAATGGCTCAAGTGCCCACACACACAACATTGACAGACGCGCGCACACTAGCAGAGGGCTACTCGGCATAAAGTCCTCTGACAGATCCAGCTCAGAGGCCCAGCTTCTGAGATCCCCCTCAGCAGCAGATATTAATTAAATTAAATGGAAAATCATCTTTATTGACACTTTTTTAAATATATATATCAATTTGTGCCCCTACTCAAAATGAATCACTTTAAACTAAAACGTATTGGAACGTTGCAATTCTAGAGCGAATCGTTCATGGAAGGAGGTCCATGTTTTCTTTGTTACAATAAGAAAGATGCATTGTGGATAATTAGATTAAATGAATAATTTGACCATAAACTTGTGCATGACTAGCCTAAAATTATAGCCTACTCACCCCAGTGTCAGCAGCACCACCAGTGCATTACAAAAGTGATTTACCTCATGCCTCGAGGCAATTTTTTTCTATGGCTATACTTTTATTCCAAACCATTCAGCAACTTCACTTTTTGATGATCCCTCAAGTTTGCATTCAATCGTGATAATGTTACTTGTATCATAAAGTTCTGCCATCTTGTCCAATGTATATATTTGGTGTGCTTAGGCCTCCCGAGTGGCGCAGTGGTCTAACATACTGCATCGCAGTGCTAGCTGTGCCACTAGAGCTTCTGGGTACGAATCCAGGCTCTGGGCATGCTGACACGGTTGCCAGGTATATGGCATTTCCTCTAACCCATTGGTGCAGCTGGCTTCCAGGTTAAGTGGGCATTGTGTCAAGAAGCAGCGCGGCTTGATTGGTTTGTGTTTCAGAGGGCGCACGTCTCTCGACCTGCGCCTTTCATGAGTCCGTACGGGAGTTGCAGCGATGAGACAAGACTGTAATTGGAAATTGGAAACCATGAAATTGGGGATAAAATATATTTTGTGCTTTGTCTGGTGGCAGGCGGGAGTCGGAGCGGAGGAACCACTCACTGGCCCGTCACGCTGACATCCTGGCTGCTGTAGAAACGCGCCTCTCGCTACTCAACATGACCTTCATGAAATATGTGGACTCCAGTCTTTGCTGCTTCATCCCTGGCAAGGTGCCTAGATTCATCTTCTTTAACCTACCACCCACTAACGACCTGCCACATCTGTACATTAGATGCTAATTTCTTTTTTTTATGGTGTTCTTTTACATTGACTAACTTTAGAGCTTCTCACGTTTGGCCACAAGATGGCACTCCTGTTCTTAGATTAACTATAGTTTAGAAACATTATTTGATTAAATGATCAAAGCATCATTTTTTAAGGGGCAGACCAGTTCCATCCCAAAATGAACATGCTAGCTACTTCCATTAACTTGGATAGTCTTGGCCTCAACAACATTACACACACACACCAGGATCACATTCTTAACATTCTAAGCCCAAGCGTACAATTTATTCTAAGCTTAAGGTTCCCGGCATGTGACTGTGTCTTTCCCTGAGGTGATTGATGAGATCTACCGTGTGCTGCGCTATGTGAACTCTACACGTGCGCCCCAGCGGGCTCATGAGGTGCTGCAAGAGCTGCGGGACATCTCTTCCATGGCCATGGAGTACTTTGATGAGAAGATCGTCCCCATCCTGAAAAAGAGGCTTCCCGGGGCTGACCTGTCAGGGCGCCTCATCGGATCTGCGCCAGGTAATGGACAACTACACTGATCTTTCTATGGCCAATAAAGATTCTACAGATGGCCATGTTACTTAATATGAATACAATTTAACATGACGATATTTATTGTTCAACTTCGCTACCCATTTAAGATTGAACCTAAGATCATCACCCTCCCTATTCTCTCTGCCTACCCCAGTGGCTGGCCCCTCCACCTCCCTGACCACCATGTCCCTGCTGGCCAAGAACACACCGTCACGCTCTGAGATGACCAAGGTGCAGCAGCAGGTAAAGGTGAACGGGGCGTCTATGACGGTGCTGCGGCGGGAGAATCAGGAGGTGCGCGTCAAGCAGCTGGAGCAGCAAAAGCAGCTGCAGGACCAGGAGCAGAAGCTGCTGGAGCAGACTCAGGTTATCGGGGAGCAGAACGCCCGGCTGGCTGAGCTGGAGCACAAGCTCAGGGAACTGATGGACAGTGCGGTGGAGGGAGGTTCCAGGCCGGCCGTAGCCGCCTCCACCACAGCAGCTTCTTCCTCGACGGGCTCTTCTGCCGTCGCCACGGCATCCAGTGCCATGGCCGCAGCGGTGGAGACGGTGGGTAGCCCGCTCTTGAAACGCACCAGGAAGAGCTCAGACCTCCCGCGCCAGTCCAAACGCCTGCGCAGCAAGAAATAGGACACAATGTTTTTTGTTTTGCCTGATTGCACATCCCACCATGTCCTGTGACATTTATTTTAATTTTCATTGTTTGGAATGTCTTTAGGAGAGGGGGGTCATGGTAAAGGAGTCCGGAGTTGCTCTGTTTCCCCTTGCGTTGAATTCCCTTTGTCATATCCTTTTCAAATTCCTACAGAAACTACACCATGGACATGTTTATGCTGATTTGGCCAGCATATTTGGGCTAGAGTGCCAGTAGTCTCCACAGTTTAACCACTGACTCTTAAAGCCACTAAGAATTTGCACACTAGTTGACAAGGTTAGGGTTAGTTTGAAAAGTCAAACACCAATTTTGGTGTTCACTCTTTCTTGTCCATCAACAAAAGTCAATCCACATTAGGTTGTTGGCTCCTAGTTGGGAGAGAGTCTTTGCAGTGAGGCAAGAAGTAATGAGAGCTTTCTAATATGCATCGCTTAACTACTGAAGAGGTTGACTTTGGTTGGTTAAAAATGCATTTGAAATATTGGCTAGACGAGACCACTCAGGATAAAGGATGTTTAAATTCTGGCTTTGAGACAATTTTGTTCTAATTGATGCGAATAACACTTAGTTTTAAGATGTCATTTTCTTATTGTTCTGTCTGTTGGCCAGGTGGGATTGCTTGAAAAATATCCTTGCGCAATATTCTTCATTTTCTGAGAAGGGCTAAATTTAAAGTATTTGATTCCTGCATCGAGAGGATTATATCCCAAATGTGGCGTAATAAAATTAAAGGTTAGTCTCTTATTTCCAAAAAATAGAAATTTGTTTATTTTAGCCAGGTCCTGGAAGATAACACATCTTCATGAAAAGGACAGTTTGAGGGTTCCTGTTGTAATGAACAGTGTTCAGCTAGCATTAGTGAAATGACACAATTGATTTTAAATGCATTTCTGTGTTCCACATGAAGATGCAGTCTGGCACTCCCATGTTGCGTTGAAGACAGGCAGGCTAATGTGGCTATTTATCATGTAGCCAAGGACGCGTCTAAAGCCATGGTGCCTGGGGAACTTAAGGGAGTCTTTACATTGAGCAATGGAAGGACAGCTATAGGATCCTACTAAAGACTTATAGTTTTCAGAGATCAATCATTTCTGAAAATAGTTCTCGGACACCATGAAATCTTCCTTCAGGGCTAGAGTATTTCTGCTCCACTGTTATCTATAAGTTTTGCCAATGCTTGTCATTGATCAAATACTAATCTGTGTAAAATGGGATTTATATGCAGTCAAGTATCTGCTGTTTTTGGGGAAGATTAATCAAGCTTTATCGAAGAGGTAGAAATGACCCTCTGTATTGATTGACCAGACTGGTAATTCTGAGGTCAAAGGTAAATTTGCCAATTAGAAAATGTCTCCACTCCAGGGTATTTAGTCAGTTGTCATCTAGACCTACTGATCTTATTGTTACGCTGTCTTTGTACACAGTTTAGTCCCATGTAACACAAAGTTCATCTGTTCAAGAAATATTCAGATTTACCAAATGACTGTTGTGCAACTACAGTAGTCTTGTCTACCAATGTAAGACCTACTGAAGATACATTGTGGAAGGCGTTCTACTAAAAGTGACAAGGTTTTTAAGTCTTAGGATTCTCCCTGATTTGCTATAAACACTCTTGGACAACAGCACCCTTCCCATTTCAAGATCTCAGCACACAGTTCTCTTTTCAGCTTGAGCCCATAATGCGGCTGGAAATGTAAGAATGACCTCAACTACTTGTGGCATGAAATCTCTGTGTGGCATACTGGGAAACGCAGTTCACAACTGAGTGGACTCAAGCGTGTATTCTAAACGGACTGGGCAGGGCAGGAAACAATGTTATCTAGTGGCTTAATGTGAGACTGCAGTTTAGAAATGAGTGTACTGTAAACTTCATGTACTTAAAGTGTAGATTGTGGATTATAATGTATGTATAAGAGTGTAAATCGGCCAAACTGTATGGGTTGCGCACTTTACCGTTACAAGTACAAATGACGCATTAAAAGATGTTAACATATTGAGATATCGGTGTGTGTTTGAATAGTTTTGCATAACTTTTTTTTTTTTACTGTAAAATTTGACAAGTGACCAAGCCTGATCCATATGTGGAACATGTGACCTATTCTTCCAGTATGGCTCCTCCTATCCAAAACCTTTTCATAAAAGGTAGCTGTAGTATGAGATCTCGTATCAGGCCTTTTACTTGATGTATTGGTCTGGCTTGTTTCCATTCCACGTCTGATCAGATATTATCTACAGGTACTAAACTCTTACCTGGGTAGTCCTGCACCATATATGCCATGCTCTGAAAATGAGTTAGAACCCCACACACAAGCACACTGCAACACGTGGAACTCAAGTCATTACTGTACCCTCCCTCCCAACAGTGACTCATCCGAACTTCAGAACAGTTTCATCAATACAAAAGACTGCATGAAAGGAGACGTCTGTCCTGCTGTGGGTATGATTGAGGAACAATTTCACAAAACTTGAAATGCCTTGGCTGATTTATGTATTTATTGTTTAACAAATTAGCTTTCATAATACATACTTTGCCTGTATTAGAATGCCAATGTTTAACCTTTTTACTGTAGCTGATAAGTGGATTGTTTCAAGATGACACTGTCTTCTGCACTTTGCAATTTTAAACTCTGCTGTGCAACTACTATAGAGCCTGGTGTAACAGCGACATAGATTAATTTACATGCCAGAGCAAGTTCCTGTTACAGAATTGGAAGGAATTTACATTGCGATAAGAAACGATGCTGTATGTTGGTTTAGTAACCCTGTAGGTATTTGCTTACCGGTATCTTAATTATATTTGTATCACATGTATCCTCAGTTTCCTTTTGGATAAAACAGGAAATGTTGCTTCCACACTGCAAAAGTGAGTCCTTCGATGGCAGACTGGATTACATCCGGAAGAAGAACATGATCATTAAGAACAGCAGCTAGCCACTGCAGTGCATATTTTTGTTTTTATGTTCACTTACAGTGGAGAGAACAAGTATTTGATACACTGCCGATTTTGCAGGTTTTCCTACTTACAAAGCATGTAGAGGTCTGTCATTTTTATCATAGGTACACTCAGGGGCGAAAATCTGAGATCAACCTTGGAGGGGACAATTACATTAAATTTTCTCAAGAGCAATTCCTGAGGGGGACACCAAAAGTAGTGCTGTAACACATAGCATACGTTGTTAAATGTATATTGAGGAACCATAATTCCTACAACTGGATAATTGATAGGTACAGTAGTTAACTGAAGGGTTTTCCCAACTTGTTCAAATGTTTAAATCATTATAATTCTACTACTAATAATTATAGCAGTGCTCCTTACCAGTCCAGTATGTATGCAGGTATTCGTACTTACAACCAGCAATATCAAGAAAGGTCAGTAGGTGACAATGGTACTGTACACTGTATGGGTGTAGTTTTCATAAATACAATGAACATGGTGTGATCACATCTAAAAGAATCTCCATTGAGAACCATCACAAAGTTGGTCTCCGTATTGAATTGACCTTTTAATTTGACTTTTTCTGATACATTTATATAGTCATTAAATATGTGCACCTGGCCTGAGTCTACAATATCTTTGCAAGAACAAAAAGCTTAAAATAAGTACAGTTCTAAAAGCAAAATAACTACTTCAATGAAAAACCCAAATAAATCAAACAAAATATCCTTCAGTGTCTCAACTCTTCAAACAGCAGCTATGGACAAGTATGTCGCACAAAGTATGCCATTTTAAATAAAATAACATGAAATAAATCATTTGTAAGTGTACTGAAAACTACTAAACAAAAGAACAACTATCAATTACACCATGGGTTCTCAAACAGGGGTCCATGGACTAATTGCAAGGGGTCCGTGAAATAAAAAAGTGTAATGAATGTAGTCAGTACCACAAGGTTTCCAGTAAGTTTACATATAATATAGAGGGGGTAGAGGTCCCTGAGGACCGCTCAAAACCTTGCCTGCCTTGCCTCAAAATATGCAGGGGTTCCAGTACCCCAAAAAGGTTGAGAACCACTGCTATACACACTACTGAACAAAAGAACCGAGCATATGTTTGCGGGTTTCCTCAACAACACATCAGTTGGCACTTTCGCAATGCCCTCGCCTGTTGTCTCCGACACCCTGTATAGCCCAATAAACTCCTCGTGAGGGACACGGTCATGGTCAACACAACGCAGACAGACATTCTCCTGTTCAGCACCAGAGACATCTTGAGTACCATCAACAATTAATGAAAATTGTACAATCGGAAGAGACCTAATCTCAGCTGCAATGCCTCGAATGACTATTGGCCATGATGTTCAGAATTTCATTCTGTGCTTTTGGGCCTGTGTACATTGTGGTACGCTCTGTTAACCACTTCAGTAAAATGGGATCATCCTCTTCTGCCCTAAGTTTCAAAATCTGGTATAAATTCCCACTGTCATCCGTGTGGCCTCTAAAGGCTTGTCCCTGTCTTACTACATGCCGCACCGAACTAACAATTTTCATCAAGCAATGCCTTGCGTCATCCTGCTGTTTACCCCACGCGCTGGACATAACTGGACACTGATTGGATTTAGCTGGTGTGCTGTTACAATTACAAAGTGGCGGTGGGTTTGGCAATTTTGATGTGCTGTGAATTTTTCAATGCCTTTTCTCCAGTTCCTAAATCCTGCACTAATGAAGGCAGCATCAGCTCTTTGGCCAAAAGATGGCTGGCTTGAAAACCCTTGGCTACAGTGAAAACACAACACTCCTTTTATTGATGGATTATAATGTAGCCAGGGGAAATCGCGAAACCATCTCTCTTGAAACGTCAACACTCTGTTGGCAAGAGTTTGCGGTTCTATAAATTGTGGGTGTGGCTGATATGGTTTTGTGCCATCACTGTGGTAACTGGACAATGCTGTGCCACTGTCCCCTATACTGGTGCTGCTGGCAACAAGGGTGACACTTGGTCCTGCCGTGGCTGTGACACTGTCCTCTGAAGTCTCTCTCCCTGGCTCTTTCCCTTTCACCACCCTAACTGACTCAGTCTGTCTCCTAGAAAATAAATAAGGTGTTTGCCGTACTCCTAACTACCGGTACCCAAAACTACACAATTAATCACAACAGCAATACCATTGCCGTAAACAAATCTTAGTTTAGTCACCAGTTTAAGTTGAGAGTGGGGGTATCCATGGCATTTTCCAATTATGTCCCTATTTTACAAGTCAAAAAAATTGAGAACCTTTCATAATGTTGCCAAACAAAGACTCAACAAACTTACCTGAGACTCCCTGTCTGCCAATCTGTCCCTGCATATCTGTCCCCAACTCTGCTGTCTGTGTGCCATCTGTTGCCTGCTCTGCCTAATGACATCATTGTGAAACATTTCCATTAGCATTTCACTTCTTTCTTATGAACATTTTATCAACTAGTCTTTGAGATATTAGGATACTAGAGTTCTTACTATGCGTTTTGGTGTACTGACAAATACTCTGATGTCCGTCTTCTTACTTTTTTCTGCCATTTTTCTACCTGGCTGGCCTGCTGGCCTAGCTGCACACACACACATTTACACAACACATGCTGCAACCTTTTGTAATTTAAATAGTTTGTTTCATATTGGCTGGCTTCCAACAATAGCTGAATTTGTAAAGCTAGCGAGCACCAATTCCGTTTCTGTGTGTTTGCTATAATCTTTGCTACCTGGTTAAATAAAGGTGAAATAAAATAAAATAAAAAAAGTTCACTAGCGACAATTTATCTTTTGCAACGAGACCATTATATATATTTAAGACAATGGTAGAAGAGAGTGTAGTTCTGTTCTGTTCAGTTTGGACTTCAGTTTATTGCTAACCTTATCACAGGGACGTCGAAGCACTACAGCTGCATGCTGATCTTGGAATAAACTGACGATAGCAAAGATTCCATCTTTGACGACGCCACATAAATGGAATAGGTACTAGCTAGCTTGATAGTTAATGTTTGCTTTAGTTTGCGCGCTAGCTCTGCAAATTCCCCTAGTGTGTGAACCCTGCCAACATAAAAATAAATAAATAACATTGCTATGGACCTGCTATGGATTGACTGGATTAACCTCACGTCAGTTACGTACATGTCCCTTTCGGACAGTAGATATGAACTCTCTATTACCTTGCCAGCTAAAGAACTGGCAGTGGATCAAACCATTGTGCGGCAAAGGGCGGGGGGGGTCGCAATCTTTTGAAATTTAAATGCGCTATTAAGTGTCTATAATTGGCACAAGTGCTTTCATTGCGTATTATTAATATTATTGAAATTACATAGTTATGTTTACAGTGATATATTGGGGGGGACAAATCATATTTTTCCCAAGATGGGGGGGTCATGTCCCCCCCGTCCCCCCTGGGATTTCCGCCTATGGGTACACTTCAACTGTGAGAGACGGAATCTAAAACAAAAATCCAGAAAATCACATTGTATGATTTTTAAGTAATTAATTTGCATTTTATTGCATGACATAAGTATTTGATACATCAGAAAAGCAGAACTTAATATTTGGTACAGAAACCTTTGTTTGCAATTTTTGCAAAAAAAATACAGAGATCATACGTTTCCTGTAGTTCTTGACCAGGTTTGCACACACTGCAGCAGGGATTTTGGCCCACTCCTCCATACAGACCTTCTCCAGCTCCTTCAGGTTTCGGGGCTGTCGCTGGGCAATACGGACTTTCAGCTCCCTCCAAAGATTTTCTATTGGGTTCAGGTCTGGAGACTGGCTAGGCCACTCCAGGACCTTCAGATGCTTCTTACGGAGCCACTCCTTAGTTGCCCTGGTTGTGTTTCGGGTCGTTGTCATGCTGGAAGACCCAGCCACGACCCATCTTCAATGCTCTTACTGAGGGAAGGAGGTTGTTGGCCAAGATCTCGCGATACATGGCCCCATCCATCCTCCCCTCAATATGGTGCAGTCGTCCTGTCCCCTTTGCAGAAAAGCATCCCCAAAGAATGATGTTTCCACCTCCATGCTTCACGGTTGGGATGGTGTTCTTGGGGTTGTACTCATCCTTCCTCCTCCAAACACGGCGAGTGGAGTTTAGACCAAAAAGCTCTATTTTTGTCTCATCAGACCACATGACCTTCTCCCATTCCTCCTCTGGATCATCCAGATGGTCATTGTCAAACTTCAGACGGGCCTGGACATGCGCTGGCTTGAGCAGGGGGACCTTGTGTGCGCTGCAGGATTTTAATCCATGACGGCGTAGTGTGTTACTAATGGTTTTCTTTGAGACTGTGGTCCCAGCTCTCTTCAGGTCATTGACCAGGTCCTGCCATGTACTTCTTACTGGTAGTAGGTGATCAAATAATTATGTCCTGCAATAAAATGCTAATTAATTACTTAAAAATCATACAATGTGATTTTCTGGATTTTTGTTTTAGATTCCATCTCTCACAGTGGAAGTGTACCTATGATAAATTACAGACCTCTACATGCAATGTAAGTAGGAAAACCTGCAAAATCGGCAGTGTATCAAATACTTGTTCTCCCCACTCCCCATGCTGTGAGCATTTTGTGAATTCATCATTCTGTATTTACTTGCGCTAGGATTAAACATTTGTATGGACCACTATTCAATTGTTGTAATAAAAAATAAAATGCTATTGCCACCATTTTAGCGTACTTTAAATGTTCAATGCAGCCTACAAAATATATATTTATGATTTCTGGCTAACAAAGTACCTTACTGTGATTGTTTTCAATTAAAATGCCCAAAAAATAGCTTCTTGGCAACGGGCTATTTCTCAAGCAAATAATTTAGCTAGGACTGTCTGAGTGAGGAGGGGAAATTTGCTGTTAGACCGCAATAGTAATGACACTAACTTCGTTGGACAAAGCCAATGGGGAAATTAATGAAGTTTTTGTATGGTTTTTGGCTAAACGGTAAAAATAAAGTCTGTAGTAAACAGGCTTAGATCTTATACATTTGTTCTGAGATAATCATCAGCTAACATCACTTGTGAATTTTGAAGCATTTATGTAGTCAGAAAATTACAAAAATGCTTCATAATTAATAAAGGTCATGTTAACTGACTGATTTTATAACAATATATAAGATCTAAGCCTGTTTTAACCTCAGACCTTATTTTTCCAATAGAAATGGCTGAACGAACTAGAGGTAAGTAATTTCTGTTTATTAGGACTACAAACTGGCGAGGTCTATTGGCAGAGGTTCGGAACTTAAAATCAAATCAAAGTTATTGATTTCGTACACAGTTTGGCGGGTGTTATAAACAGCTGCAGGAAAATGCTTATGTTACTAGCTCCTAACAATGCAGTAAAATGTCAAACCAGAAATCAAGAACGGCAAGACTAATCTGATTATCAACCCAAATAGCATTGTAGCAGTAATCAAATGCAATCTATACGTATTAGAGTGAGCCATGTCAAGAATAAATATGCAGTGTGTATAAACAGTGTAACTAAAATACAATGTACAGTAGTAGAAATATTATGAGCTACATTAGGGATACAGTATTTAAATACACCGTGTGAAACGGGAAGTGATCATTGGTTAAATGTCTCTATAGCATGGGACAGCAGTGTTGGTTGTGTGTGTGTGTGTGTTCGTTAGTGTGAGGTGTGTGTGTGATAGCTTGTGTGAATGTTTGAGTGAGTGAGTGTTCATCACCTGGTACATGGCTAGTGATGGCTGTTCAACCGTCTGATGGCCTGGTAATAGAAGCAGTTGTTTAGTCTCGGTCTTGGCACTGATGCACCTGTACTGACTCCATCTGTCGGACAGTAGCCAAGTGAAATGTCTGTGGCTCGGATGACTGAGGTCCTTAATGATCTTCATGGCCTTCCTTTGACACCAGGTGCTGTAGGAACTTGAAACTTCTGACCCTATCCACTGTGGCCCTGTCAATGAGGAAGGGGGCATGCTCTCTTCTGTCTCCTGTAGTCCACGATAAACTCCTTTGTTTTGTTGACATTGAGGGAGAGGTTCTTTTCCTGGAACCATTTTGCCAGGGCTCTAACCTCCTCACTGTAGGCTGTCTCGTCGTTGTTAGTAATCAGGCCTACCACTAGCACTCAGATCCACAAAGTTCTACAGCTGCACCATCAACAGCATCTTGACTGGCTGCATCACAGCTTGGTATAGAAAATGTACTGCCCTCGACCGCAAAGCGCTACAGAAGGTGGTGTGTACAGCCCAGTCACTGGAGCCAAGCTCCCAGCCATCCAGGACCACAATATCAGGCAGTGACAGAGAAAGACTCCAGCCACCCAAGCCATAGACTGTTCCGTCCGGCAAAAACGGTACCAGAGCATCGGCTTTCGGAACAAAAGGCTCCAAGACAGCTTCTACCCACAAGAAATAAGATGGCTAAATAGCCATAAGATTCCAAATAGGTAATTAAATGGACTATCTGCACTGACCCTATCTTGCACTGACTCGATGCACACTCACAAGACTATACACTGTGCTCATACTCCTTGACTTATTCCACATTTTGTTGTGTTACAGCCTGAATTCAAAATTGATTAAATATATATTTTTCTCACCCATCACCCATACCTATTGTTCACCTAATACCTTTTTTCGGCACTATTGGTTAGAGCCTGTAAGTAAGCATTTCACTGTAAGGTCTACACCTGTTGTATTCGGCGCACGTGACAAATAAACGTTGATTTGATCTACACACAATACCCCTTAATGACAAAGTGAAAACATGTTTCTAGAAATTTTAGCAAATATATTGAAAATGAAATACAGAAATATTGCAGTTACCGAGTTGCGCAGCGGTCTAAGAAACTGCATCTCAGTGAAAGAGGTGTCACTACAGTCCCTGGTTCAAATCCAGGCTGTATCTCATCCAACCGCAATTGGGAGTCCCATAGGGCAGCGCACAATTGGCCCAGCATCGTCTGGGTTTGGCCGGGATAGGCCGTAATTGTAAATAAGAATTTGTTCTGAACTGACTTGCCTAAATTAAATAAATAAAAATGACCAATGTACATTGACCCCTGAGTCAATACTTTGTAGAAGCACCTCTGTCAGCAATTACAGCTGTGAGTTTTTCTAGGTACGTCTAAGCATTTTCCATACCTGGATTGTGCAACATTAGCCCATTAGTCTTTTCAAAATTCTTCAAGATCTGTCAAATTGGTTGTTGATCATTGCTAGACAAACATTTTCAAGTCTTATCATAGATGTTCAAGTATATTCAAGTCAAAACTGTAACTCGGCCACTGTAACTCGGTAACTCGGTCTTCTTGGTAAGCATCTCCAGTGTAGATTTGGCCTTATGTTTTAGGTTATTGTCCTGCTGAAAGATTAATTCATCTCCCACTGTCTTGCCATATTTTTTGCAGTAATACTTTAGTGCCTTGTTGCAAACAGGATGCATGTTTTGGAATATTTTATTCTGTACAGGGTTCCTTCTTTTCACTCTTTAATTTGGTTAGTATTGTGGAGTAACTACCTTGTTGATCCACCCTCAGTTTTATCCTATCACAGCCATTAAACTCTGTAATTTTTTTTAAGTCACCATTGGCCTCATGGTGAAATCCCTGAGCAGTTTCCTTCAAATCGACAACTGAGTTAGGAATGACTCCTGTATATTTTTAGTGACTGGGTGCATTGATACACCATCCAAAGTGTAATTAATAACTTCACCATGCTCAAATGAATATGGAATGTCTGCATATTTATTTTTTATCCATCTACCAATCAGTGCTCTTCTTTGCGAGGCATTGGAAAACCTCCATGGTCTTTGTGGTTGAATCTGTGTTTGAAATTCACTGCTCGACTGAGGTCCATTACAGATAATTGTATATGTGTGGTACAGAGGTGAGGTAGTTATTCAAAAATCCTGTTAAACACTAGTTTTGCACACAGTGAGTCGATGTAACTTATTGTGACTTGTTAAGCAAATGTTTTGAAATTATTTAGGCGTGCCATAACAAAGGAGTTGAATACTTATTGACTCAAGACATTTCAGCTTTTCATTTTTTATTCATTTGTAAAAACATAATTCCACTTGGACATTGTGCGTAAGCCATTGACATCGATAAGGGATCATATCTTTCATCTGTCTGTCATGGAAAGAGCAGGTGTTTTTCATGTTTTGTATACTCAGTGTATACACACACATACATGTATTTAAACTCGGCAAGAAAAGAAACCTCCCTTTTTCAGGACCTTGTCTTAAAAAGATCATTTGTAAAAATCCAAATAACTTCACAGATCTTCGTTGTAAAGGGTTTAAACACTAATTCCCATGCTTGTTCAATGAACCATAAACAATTAATGAACATGCACCTGTGGAACGGTCGTTAAGACACTAACAGCTTACAGACGGTAGGCAATTAAGGTCACAGTTATGAAAACTTAGGACACTAAAGAGGCCTTTCTACTGACTCTGAAAAACACCAAAAGAAAGATGCCCAGGGTCCTTGCTCATCTGCGTGAACGTGCCTTAGCCATGCTGCAAGGAGGCATGAGGACTGCAGATGTGGCCAGGGCAATAAATTGCAATGTCTGTACTGTGAGACGCCTAAGACAGCGCTACAGGGAGACAGGACGGACAGCTGATCATCCTCGAAGTGGCAGACCACGTGTAACAACACCTGCACAGGATCGGTACATCTGAACATCACACCTGCTGGACAGGTACAGGAAGGCAACAACAACTGCCTGAGTTTCACCAGGAATGCACAATCCCTCCATCAGTGTTCAGACTGTCTGCAATAAGCTGAAAGAGGCTGGACTGAGGGCTTGTAGGCCTGTTGTAACATCACCGGCAACAACGTCGGCTGTGGGCACAAACCCACCGTTGCTGGACCAGACAGGACTGGCAACAAGTGCTCTTCACTGACGAGTCGCGGTTTTGTCTCACCAGGGGTGATAGTCGGATTTGCGTTTATCGTTGAAGGAATGAGCGTTACACCAAGGCCAGTGCTCTGGAGCGGGATCGATTTGGAGGTGGAGGGTCCGTCATGGTTTGGGGCGGTGTGTCACAGCATCATCGGACTGAGCTTGTTGTCATTGCAGGCAATCTCAATGCTGTGCGTTACAGGGAAGACATTATCCTCCCTCATGTAGTACCCTTCCTGCAGGCTCATCCTGACATGACCCTCCAGCATGACAATGCCACCAGCCATACTGCTTATTCTGTGCGTGATTTCCTGCAAGACATCTTATAACTCTTCTGCAGTAACATCTCGTACACCAAGATACTTCTCTGCAGCTGCCACCTCCACTCATTAAAATTAAAAACCCACTACACCATTCCACTACTTTGACCCTATCTGCTCCTGCACCATGCCAACGGCCTGGGAGGGCGGAACACCACCCCTCGACACACCCTGTGACTCTCCTGAAGTCAAGTCTCGTATACCCAAATACTTCTATGCAGTTGCCATCATAACATCTATTTTCTGAGATGTATGTTCCATTTCTGTGGTAGTTGATAACCATTGCTATGAAAGCTAAGAAGCCAACCTTACTGAAGCATAAATCACTCGTTGGCCTATCCCTCTGTGCTGGCACAAATCTACTACTCATTGGGATCATCTCAGGATCCCTCATGCTTGAACCATCCTCTACTTTCTTCACTGACTCGGCATACGACACCTTCTGCACTACTCTGACCACTTCAACCTGCCTCTCTCACACCGGACACTTCTGATCCCGCAATTGCACCCTTCTTCTTCTTCTTCTTCTTCTATGATATCATCACTCTTCCTCCCTTCAAATTTTCTTTAATATCTACAGTGGACATAGATATTGGGACCCCAGTGATGACTGGCTTTTAATCTTATTCCCATTAAGCTTTTCCATTTTCAGAATCTTCTCTTGCTGAGCCTGGCTACTACAACATATGAGCAATCTACCATTTCCAATGAACCAAGCTAATTTGACTTCATCTACCTCTTTCTCTGCAGCGTTGGTTAGTCGGATAGGGTGTAAATGAGGCCCTGTGGACTCAAATACAATCACCACTTTCTACTCCAACACATTATTACTCTTGCTTCCTACATTGGCCCTTTATGCTTTCTTTACTAGACGCTCCATTGCTTTCTGTATTATGATCTCTCTTCTTCCTCCTATGTCTTTCCACTACTGACCATTCCAGTCCTTGCCCCTCATCCTCCCATACCATCAGAACTGACACACATATTATTCACATTACAGCACAGCTTTTGCTTCACCAACTTTTTCTGAATTTCCTCCATTTCATCCGCACTACTCGCCGCAACTTTCCGACTCTCCAATTAAACAACCTTCCCCCGGTCCTCTTCTCCACCCGTCTCTCAAAGGTGACCCAATTGCACCCTTCTCAAGTTGGAGGCGTGTAAACTGAATTTTTTATTGAAAGAAAGAAAAAGTGGGCAGGCAAGCAAGTCCCAGCCCTCAATCAAATAGGCTAAATGACCAGAAACCGTGCACTGCGCTGTATGATGTAGAGGGAGAGATTGTGTGAAAGGGTTAGGAGGCTGGACAGGGTTGGGGTAGGAAGTGGTGTCTAGGGCTCTATTTTGCCTTCTTAGAGGAACAGGACTAATGAAGAGAATTGAATGTAGGTAGGCCGTGACTGGCCTTTCACTCCAGTACAGTAGGTGGCGGTGTATGCATCTTAAAAGTTGGATGCGATCCGCCAAACCACTCTCAAAGAAGAAGAACGGCGCACAGCGTGATCTGCATTCTGAGTCTTTTCAGTGAGTCATTCACAGATACGATTCGGTTCCCGACGTTCACCAAAAAGAGCCGTTCGTTCACGAACGACCAATCGTCATTACTGCGCAGTCCCACAGGGCCGGAGAGGGTGGTGTGAGTCCGTTAGGTAACCAGGGAGTCAATTTGACACTTTTAGTAAAGCAAATGTTTTGAGACGTTTGTTTTCTGTTACTTACACCAACAAAAAGATATGGGCAACCGTGTCGCTCGTGAGGATTACGAATGGGTTTATACAGATCAGCCACATGCCGACAGGAGGAAAGAAATTTTGGGTGAGCAATCCCCACACCCCAGTAACGTTAGAAGCTAACATTAGCTTGTGTATGTTTTTAAATAACTAGACCTGATATCTAACTTGCTAATGTAGAAACCACATGTTGTTCGCTTAGCAAGCTCATGAATCAATCATTTAGCTCATGTTTATCTTGTCTTGCATCACAGCTAGCTGGCTGCTAACTACAAGTAACTAACGGCAACCCTCTTCTGTGTGGTACGGTATGCTAGCTATGTAGCTAGCAGTAGGTCATTGCATCCACGGATTCATGGTTAGTTAATTAGCTAGCGTTAGTAAATTAGCTAGTTAGCGAACATTGGCTAGTTACTTACATTGTTAGCCAGACAGGGAGAGGGGTGTTAGCTAGCAGCTGATCTAGTTTCAACAATAACTGTTGCTAACATTTTTCGTCGTCTAACGTTAGCTAGCCAGGCCAATTATTCGGTGTAAAGATTTCTGTGTACGTGTGTGGTTTTGCTAAATATTGCCTAGTTAGCCATTTCTCCAATTAAGCACAAACTGGAAACCGTTACAACAAAGTCCCTGCCATGACCCGGGCCCTAGACTCACTGACTGCGCCACTCCCTGAAAGTGAACAGTTAACTAGTCAGCATGTAACGTTAAGCTATTTGGAGCTTGCACGATGGTAAAGATTCAGGAGAAAAATACCGTTGGCGTATGCTGGTAAATGATAAAATCATGAAGCTAGTTACAAATAATGATATGTATTATTGTTTGCCAACTCGCCCATTGAGCATTGTCATGGGATTGGAGTGACACAACTGTAACTGAGAACAAAGGGGCGGGGGCAGCGCGTACAATTACAAAAGTACTGTAGCTAGAGGTAAGCCAGAGGCACTGGCACAGCTGATCTCTAGGGCTAGTGTGGCAGCCAAAGCCTTGTGGGTGTGGTACCTGTAGTCCCTTGGCCATACTTACTGTGGCCTTCTTTTGAGGCGAAAAGGACACCTGTAATGAGCAGTAGGTGGTCTTCTGTATGCATTATCTTGTCATGGTTGATTGGGATTGAGTGAGCTTTCTGAGGGTCCAATGTTGATATAGTCCCAACATGTTTTGCATGTCAGCAATCAAGTTTTCAATAACTTTGGAAATACAAAAATACAGTATTTAATACTGGTTATATTTCATATGATGCTAAGTGCATTATACCAGCAGTATTACTGTATTTTGAAACTTGATTGCTAACTTGTAAAACATCCCTTTGTGCTGAGTTCGGGCTCTGTTGATGTCATAAAGAACTCATTGAAAAAGTTAACATATCCTGTCTGAATAATTCATTGTATGCCCAGGGAGTACAGCAGCACCAGGAGGCACAGATGGACAGTGATAGTTTCTATCATAGAAACAGGGTGGCTACGGGCTAGTATTTCAGTCTGGTGATCGCTTTTAACTTTTTATCTCAGTGTAGTTTACTGTAGGACAGCCCATGTAAGGTATTTAGACCCTTTCTGAGCTCATCACGTTGAATCAAGCATGTAAAGGCTTATGTTAATCACATGATCAGTGATCACACATGCCTCAGGCCTCTCCCACCACACAGCCCCTTGACTCAACACAGAACAATGTAGCCTACACAGGAAGTGGCATTTCTTTGCATGGACTTGTCCCCTAGATTAACTGCAATCATCATGGCCTCTCTAAGTAGCCTATTAAACAAAACAAAAAAACATAAGTACTCTTGAAATATGAATAAAAACACCGATTTAAAAAAATAACTATTTACAACTTTATTTCTAGATTTTCAGATATAACAACAAAAACAGTACAACCCCCAACCCCTCATTCTTCCACTCCCACCCTCCACCCACCAACCAAGGCATCTATAAAAGTAAATTAAATAGGAAAGAAACTAAAAGTAATAGAAACAAAAACAATGGGGGGAGGACAAGTTCTGATTGTGCTGGTTCTTATCAGCACAAATGGCCACTAGAACAGCTTACCAAAATATGCAAGTTACACTAAGTAAAAGACAGGCTCTCAAAGTATTGTATTAATAGGGACTAGGTTAAGTCTAACTTTTGTCGGGAACAGTATGGTTTCTTAATAGTGAAAATTAAACTGTGCTTCCTGGCACTGGTAAAAATGGCCCTAACGAGATGGAGCGTGCATGTTGCTTTTGTCCATCCACACCAGACGTGATAAGGACACAGGTTGAAATATCAAAACGAACTCTGAAACAACTGTATTCATTTGCAGACAGGTCGAAACACATGAAGCATTCATGGCCATTTAGCTAGGTAGCTTACTGTTGCTAGCTAATTTGTCCTTGGATATAAACATTGGGGTGGTATTTGACCTGAAATGGACAAGGTCCTTTTTTCTGTATATTTTTTGAATTTTCAGTCACACACAATTGTGTGTTCTCTACTCCAGTAATTAATCCACAGATAAAAGGGGAATCTTACTTAGTTTCTAGTATCTCTCCTTCAGTCTTCTTCTGTGGACTTCATATGGCGATTGGCAACCAACTTTAAGGTGCATTACCACCACCAACTGGACTGGCGTGTGGACCTCAGTTCATCTTTCAAACACGTATGTGGGTATATGCTCCTAAAAACCAATGAGGAGATGGGAGAGACGGGACTTGCAGTGCATCAAGCATCAAAAATAGAACCAAATTCTATTTTAGCGCCTGGCTACGCAGACGCTCGTTGACGTGTGCAAGTAGTTTGGATGAAATGATTGAATGCATTGGATGCATGTCTACATTTATTTTGCAACGCACGCAACGCGGGCGACGTGGTCAGCAAGTAAGGTAAATATTTTTAAAACCATAATGCAAAGGTGGCGCTGTTATGTTTTGGAGACTTCTCTGAATTCTAAGATTTCTCACAGATTCTCTTATCCCAGAGAAATTGTAAGTTCCCAGAAGTGGTAAAGCTGACCTTTAGAATAATTAGTCCAGACATCACACCAAAATCAAATTATTAATTTGATCACTCCACAAAGTGATAAGAAGTGAAATTAGACAGGATCACTGGAATATTGTCAGCTAGCCAGCCCACCTCCTTCCACCTGAGTTTATCCTGTCTCTGTCAGCCTTTATCATCCTTATCATTCAGTACTACTGAGGAAACCAACCAAAGTGTGTTACCCTGTGATGGGACACTGCCCAGAAATCCAACAATGTTACTTAAATTGTTGAGTAGGATTTGGTTATAACTAGGGCTGGGAATTGCCAGGGACCTCACGATATGATATTAGCACTATACTTAGGAGCCGATACGATATGTATTGCAATTCTCATGATTCTATATGTATTGCAGTTTGATACTGTGATTTTTATTGCGATTTGATTTTCCAAACATATTGCTCACCATATGTCTGTCCTTTGCTGATGGACACGCGAGAGCCATGAGAAGACAAGTTTTGATCAGTCATGGAAATAAGTGCTGAAAAGAAATGATGTCCCTATTTAAAAAGATGGAAAAGAAGCTATGAAGGAAAGGTTTTGGTGCAGGTACAACCTGTCAAAACGATACGATATATATCGTGAAAAATAATATCCCAATGTGTAACTGTCAAGTTTTTCTCCCCATCACTAGTTATATCATTGCCTTGATAAACACCACCATCCCCCATTGTTACGAAGTTGAAAGTTCATTAATCAAGAAGCACTGCAGTGAGTAGGCTGAACAGTCCATCCACACAAGTCCTGTCTGTCCACACATCCATTATAAAGTAACACAGTAAACTCAAGGTCAGCATGGCCCGTCTTTCACTTTGTAGTTTATAGCCTAGTTAAATAAATCCATGTGATAATGTAGGCTAGGCCAACACATACACACAAAATAATCTTAACTTTTGTCCACAGCAGTAGGCGCTACCAACACTTAAAAAAAAAAAACATTTAAAGTAGGCTACTACAAGCTGGAGATGTTGTTTAGGTCCCAGAAATTGTGGTTGGATTAGGAAGTATCACCATATGCATTGTTAGAATGACTTCTCCCTACCTGCTGTAAAGGTTTCCCTATTTCCCTTTGTACATAACTCACATGTATGTGTTTTTGTCCAAAACTTTTCAAACTGGTGTTTGTGGAGAGTTCTTCAAGTTCTACATTTCCCCCATTCTCCATCAGCTGTGAAATCAAGGCGATAAGGATAAGTCAGTGTCTGTTTGGTGTTGCTTCCATTTACCTGTAAACTACTAGGCCTGCATCTAAAACCCTCTGCCCTCTGTAACCACCCATGTCCAAGTCTTGACCTCCTGTATAGTTTGTTCTCATGAACATTAAATGTATTTCAGGTCTTTTTTTTTTTTGTGGGGTGGACCGCTCACCCAACAGTTTGGTAACCACTGCTGTAGTAATCCATACCCTCAGTGCTTTGCTTTTGTCAATCATCGTCTGGGCCCTAGTTGTTGTAGGCCTAATCTGAAACCACCCTTTGTGCACATTAGGTTACTTTTTAGTCAGGAGTGATAAGATTAATTCTCAATGACATGACTTCATTGTCACAAAATGTAAGTTGTGACTCGCAGACTGCTTTATTTGCAAGTGGAGGGTGGATTTGGTAACCTTGTTTGCATTGCCCTTATTCTTTGAAAGTACTTGTATCATTGTGGTCTCATATCCTGGTGTGGCTGCTAGCCAAATAAGATACTGGTATAATTGGTGTATTTTTGAATTGCATTTGCCAGACTGTTCCTGCAGGCACCTTTTATAAATTGTGTTTTGTAGTTGACCGTTTTGGATCTCTGGGCCTGTCCTGTCTGGGTTTTAAGGGTCCATTTGACTGAAGTAGCAAAGATGCAAAACTCCAGGGCTTGAGGTCCTGCAAACGGTTACAAAGATGACAATTTGTAGGAAATGGCTGATTGGTTTGTAGCAATTAAAGTTCTGAATTGGAATGACATTACAAGAACGGAGTTGTGTATCAGTGTTTTATGAATTCTTGATTAGTGCTTTGCCAAATTTGAAAATGAACCAAACTTGTATTCTTTCTCTTCTCTAACAGCAAAGTACCCAGAAATAAAGACACTAATGGGGCCTGATCCCAGGCTGAAGTGGATTGTTTGCATGATGGTAATCATCCAGTTCATAGCGTTCTACCTGGTCAAAGACCTAGACTGGAAATGGGTCCTGTTCTGGACTTATGCCTTTGGCAGCTGCATCAATCACTCTATGACCCTGGCCATCCATGAGATTTCCCACAACACAGCATTTGGCAACAACAGGGCCATGTGGAACCGCTGGTTCGCCATGTTTGCCAACCTGCCCATTGGGCTGCCATATTCGGCCTCCTTTAAGCGCTACCACCTGGACCACCACCGCTACCTGGGAGGAGACGGTATAGACGTAGACATCCCATCTGATTTTGAGGGCTGGTTCTTCTGCACACGCTTCCGCAAATTTGTCTGGATCATCCTCCAGCCTCTGTTCTATGCCATCCGCCCTCTCTGCATCAACCCCAAGCCCATCACCGGCCTGGAGCTGGCCAACGTGGCCGTGCAGCTGTCCTTCAATGTGGCCCTCTACTGGCTGTGTGGAGCCAAGCCTGTGGTCTACATGATGGCGGGCTCCTTGCTGGGAATGGGCCTGCACCCCATCTCTGGACACTTTATCGCCGAGCACTACATGTTTCTCAAGGGCCATGAGACCTACTCCTACTATGGCTCCCTCAACCTGCTCACCTTCAATGTGGGCTACCACAACGAGCACCACGACTTCCCCAGCATCCCAGGACGTAGGCTACCTATGGTATGGATGTTGAAAACAACATTGGGGGGGGACTGTATGGAAAGGGAAGAGGAACCAATGTAGCATTATAACTGTTGTCATCCAGTAAACATATATAAAGTATTTAGAAAAGATAATTGACCTATATATTTTAAATAATATAATCTTTGACAATCACCAAAATAAAAGTTAGATAGTCATGGAGAATTAAAAATTCCAAAAACAATTTAGCAGTATTGATTTTGTTATGTTTCAGCAAAAGAACACAGCATTAGCCATGGCAAAATGCATTGAATTATAGGAAATTAGCTATAAAACTGCAACATTTTCTCTCGGCTCCAAGGAGAAATTAGTATAATTGCAGGAAATTTGCTTAAAAATACCAATTTTTCTACACTGCCAAGATGGGGGGCCTCAACTTTTCTCTAAAATTAAACTCTGCCGACTGGCTGACAGTGCCCATTGCCACGCCTACCACCTAAGCCCCTTTTTGATTCAGAAAAAAACCCTGCTAATAATTATCTTTATTTACTTACTATTTGCATTTGCTTGCTTATCGCGATGAAACAGGATAAGTAATACAACACGGGGGGTAATACTTTAAAAATATATATTTTTAGATACAACCATATTCCTCCAAATATGTTTAGGCAGACTGTGTCCGGGCTCATCCATAAGAAAAGCATTTGACTCCCTCAGACACATTTCGCAGAACATTCTGTGTTTGGAGACGTAAATGATTTAAAGGATGATACACCATTGTGCAAAGAATGTCTACATGTTGGTTTATGGGGAAAGGTGTTGCATCATGAGTGTTATATGATTCAGGACTGCTGCGCTTTATCTGTTGTAGTGCACTTGATTGGTACAGAGAGGTGAAAGGGGAATTTCAGATATGTCACATGGGGTAAAAACCTGAAGATTCCGGTTAGAACTTCCACTCAACACCTAATATTAGGGCCGGGACGATACTAGTATTGCGGCGCTCGTTTGTGTCAAGGAAACTTTTTTAGGAAAGTCGTAATGTTGGAAACAAACATCATTATGTTGCGTTTGTAGATTTTAAAGCTTTAGCATACAATATTTTACATACAGCAGGTTTTTAAATTCCCCAAAAGTTTACCCTGCTTTGTGTTATATTTTTTGCCATGGAAAAAATATTGCGATACTGGTATTGTCATAGCCCTACCAAATATGGTGATGAGTGGAAGTCCAGTGGCAGGCAGAGGGGGAAGATGAAGCTGGGCTAACGTTCTGCTTATTTGATCATCGATTAAACATCCAATCTCTTACAGTTTTTGGTTCCCTAAACAAGAATCTGTTATGAGTGCACTAAGTTTTGTAGAATTGACCCTCTGCCAAAGTATAAAAAAAATTATATTGTTTAGAAGGAGTGCAAGGGCGAATTTAGTTATTGCACACGGGCACTTCTGAGTAGGCAGAAGTGCATGTGTGCACTTATGGAAATATGTGTTCCCTAATGGAAATATGCAAATACATGTTAAAACATGCCAGGATCTCGCTAGCTTGTGCTTGGCTCTGCCCACCTCCTTGTTTGTTCTGACCACTGTGTGTATAATTGGTTCCCAATGTCAACAACGTATGTCCTATCTTGGGTTAGTTATAATCATCTTTGATTGTAGCAAACTAGACTAATGTTTTTTTCTTCCGCTAAACCTAGGTGAAGAAAATAGCATCAGAGTACTATGATGACCTGCCCCACTACACATCGTGGGTGAAGGTCCTGTATGACTTCATTATGGACGACCAGCTCAGCCCCTATTCTCGTGTGAAGAGGAGGCTGAAGGGAGATGTCAAGCAGGAATAAATCCTTTGCGCTCTCCTACTCTCGAACAAAACGACACTGACGCACCTGACACCAGCCCCAACTCGCCACCAAGACTTTTTACAGCTTTTGCATATTAATACACATTTGCACTGAATGTGAAGAGAATGTGTGGACAGGACATGTGCGACATGTATGTAAAAAAAAAAAAAAAATTCAAAATCAGTCCTTACAAACAAAATAATTTGTTCAACTAGAAATTACACACAATTACAGTTGTCATTTCACCTATTTCTTTGCACTTGTGGTCATTTTAGAAACTTGTAATGCGGACATTTTTTTCCAGTCAAATTTTATTCCAGAATTAATTTATATGTATAATTGGCATCTTTAGATTTGGGTTTTGCACTGGTTTCTGCATGTGTTGAATATATTAGATCCTGTTTTTTATAGTTTATTATATGATCATTCCGGATTTATTTAGTCTCTTGAAAGAGTCTGTATAGCAATATACACTTACCCATTTCAATGCTACTGATCTGCATTTGCTGTGGATAGTTAGTTTGTTCACTCCTCACTCAATCGTAAAATGTCCCTTTCATTCCATGTAGACGGCACTTAGCACATGACTGTGTGTGTGGACATATTGTCTTATGTTCTGAGCTTTAGTTTAGCTCATTTTGATCCAAGTGCCATTTTGTATTGTGCTTTTGCCAACACCTCAGTCCAATATCTGATCCACATAGCCTGAAGCACCAAGTTCATTTGCTCTTCGCTAAATGTTGTTTTTGATACAATGGGGAGAAAGATGGTTCATAGCAAGGTTAGGTAAGACGAGGGCCGGGATTCGATCGTGGGTTGGAGACAGTGCAGATTTGAATCTCAGCCAAGGTCAAACGTTGTCTTTGTTTTGTTTAGTTGAGCTTTAACCAAATGCGGCCTTAAATGTGTAAATTACTGTGATGGAGAAGAATCATTCATATTTTGTCTGATGAGCTTGTATACGCTCCAAACATCAACTTTTCCGGACTTATTTTACAGGTTCCCCTTCTATAATTAATACTCAATCTTAGAAATATAATGCGTGTTAAAGCTAATTTAGATTTTAGACTAGTTAAGTCTTTTGACAATAGCTATATTGAGTTTCTTATGGAAACCCAATCGAAGGCCAAATTTATTTAAACCAAATGTCCTTTTGTTCATATACTGTATGGTTTCATATTTTTTTTACACTTTCACTTCATTCTGAAAGTCTGATTATTTCCAATTGTGACCTTTAACGTTTTTCAAAGCAGTATGCAATGCCGTAAGTAGCCTAATTAATGTGAGAGAAAACAAAATGGCTTTCTTTAGCAGTGATTGACCTCAAGAACAGAGCAATGCCCCCTTAGTCATAGAGTCTGAAAGACACTCAAATGTTTAACTTTAAAGTAGCTACCCATGAGGGAGTGAAACCAAATTGATGCATCACATTATATAAACCATGATGTGGATGAATATTGTCCAAAGTAGAATGGAACCTTGCTGACAGCGGTGTTGAATCCCAAATTGACCCTTAACCCTAGACACTCCACGTAGATCTGGAATGAACCTTAGCAGTATGGTAATAGCTCCATCTTGCCATCTGATTGGCTTGGAGGGAGATTTGCAGTATTGAGTAGACTTGGGGCTGGATTCAATCTGTACCGCAGAACTAATATGGAAGATATATCTTTAAAGGCCAAGTTCCCGCGTTGGCAGAGACTGCATTCATGGTAGATGCCTCATGTCGGCTCAATCGTAAATTACCTTTACATATTTAACGCAGATCTTCCACTATATGGATTGAATCCACCCCCTATACTTATCTAAAATAGATGTCGCTGGGGGTTGATTTGGGATTCAATGGCTTCTAAAACAGGGTAAAGGAGCTGTTTGTTACATCTACATCTGTATTAAACACAAGCTGAACTCATGCTGGATAGCACCTCATGAGGCCATTTCACAGTTGGGTTTATTGGATTAAGGGTGAAAGACTACTTTATATAATTCTATCTTCTTAAATCAAGCATGTTCTTTAATGTAGAATACTCCTCAGCGCTATGGGAAGGGAGGAGTCACGATTTCACCCTCATTATGTAACACATGCCTTTTGCATTATTGAGTTTTGTCTGATTGTCATCCTTTTTGCTGGGCAGCCATAAGGTCCGCAACGTTGGTAATAAAAAGTTTGCATCTGAGCTCCTAGAGTGTGCGGCTCTCCTTTATTTTTAATCCATAAGGTCCTGTCATAAGATGGAGTAGCAGGTCAGATCTATTGGGTATATAGGCTAGAGCTGTACTGGTAATCGGAGTAGGACTAACGCCATCTCCCTTTCACCTCATTTAACACCTGATTTAAGGGCCTCTTTACACTACACTACTTTGACGACGCAAACTTGGTCCAGGCGAGATACTTGTGTCGTGTAAAGAGATGGATCTAGATTCAAATCTGTCTGTAAGAGATGTCTCCCACACTTCTTACAGCGGTAGTGTGGGAGACATGTACGCTAGTGATGCCGATCCCTACGATTATATCAGCGGGTTTAGGGTAATTAAATATTGTGTGGATGAAGGGCGGGTTGAATAAAGAGAAAACAATACCTTACATGTATCATTCTTGTACAATTTATATCCATAAGATCTATAAGGTATATTGAGGTTTTTATTTCATAATTTTAGGTTTTTATTTCATAATTGTAGGCTATCTGGCAGCCTAAGCTTTAGGGCTTAACTGTAAGCTTGCCAAATAGCTTACATGCCAAATGCTTTTGGGAATGGGCAGAAAAATAGATCCACAGAGGTAAAAATTAGGAGTTTGGGAGTTTAATTCAATAAGAGTAAAAATAAAGACGAGTAATGTTCGGAAAAGATTTGGTGAAGTGGTAAAAGAGGATGATAGCAGTGCCTTTTATGTTATGTGTGATTGTAAGGCGCTTTACAAATTCAAATGTCACTAGACTGGGACTTTAAATAGGCCTATGGCACGTCAAGGGAACTGTAGCCAACTGTTGAGATGGGTTAAATGGAAACTGAAATCTGGACACTGACTAGGTCTAAAACCTCACATAGCCATAATATTAACTCTTGCAGAATTAAGCATTTCTTGCAGTAAAATAGTACACCAAATGTTGGTACAATTTTGACTAGAGAACAGGAGTGGAAAAATATAATTTCTTTCAGCATCTTGAGAGAATGCGCAGTTAGCACCTCCACAGCCCTATCTTGAGTGGAGAAATATAATTTCTTTCTTTCAGCATCTTGAGAGAATGCGCAGTTAGCACCTCCACAGACTTTCTATCTTTATCTGCATCATAAAAGCTGATAGTATTTCAATGACATAAAATATGCATCTGAGTCGAACTGAAATCTTATCAGAAATATGTTAGTTTGGTTTTACAGCTTTCTATTTCCTTACAACTGGTCAAACTGATGTTATTTGGAAATGTTGCACAGAAAATCTTTGCAGTTTTTTTTAGTTAGGCCCATTGCATTTTCTCCCCGGTCCCTAAACGTCTTTGCTGTACGGAAAAAGAAGAGATGACCGAGATCATTACGGATTCTATTGAGTTATGACATTATTCTGGTGAACAATGGTTTATTTAGTCTTCTAGGGCAACATCTACACTGAACAAAAATATAAACACAACATGGAACAATTTAAAAGATTTTACTGAGTTACAGTTCATATAAGGAAACCAGTCAATTGAAATAAATTAATTGGGCCCTAATCTATGGATTTCACATGACTAGGAATATAGATATGCATCTGTTGGTCACAGATACCTTTAAAAAAGGTAGGGGCGTGGATCAGAAAAGCAGTCAGGATCTGGTGTGACTGCCATTTGCCTCATGCTGCATGATACATCTCCTTCGCATAGAGTTGATCAGGCTGTTGATTGTGGCCTGTGGAATGTTGTCCCACTCCTCTTCAATGGCTGTGCAAAGTTGCTAGATATTGGTGGGAACTGGAACACACTGTCGTACACGTCGTTCTACAGTACCAGACAAAGTTTGAATGAGTAGGTTTGTTCAAAGGTTTTTCTTTATTTTTACTATTTTCTACATTGTAGAATAATAGTGAAGACATCAACACTATGAAATAACACATGGAATCATGTAGTAACCAGAAAAGTGTTAAAACAAATCAAACTATATTTGAGATTCTTCAAAGTAGCCACCCTTTGCCTTGATGATATCTTTGCATACTCTTGGCATTCTCTCAACCAGCTTCATGAGGTAGTCACCTGGAATGCATTTCAATTAACAGGTACATTTGAGACATCTGTGGCATTGTGTTGTGTGATAAAACTGCACATTTTAGAGTGCCCTTTTTTTGTCCCCAGCACAAGGTGCACCTGTGTAATGATCATGCCATTTAATCAGCTTCTTAATATGCCACACCTGTCAGGTGGATGGATTATCTTGGCAAAGGAAAAATGCTCACTAACATGGATGTAAACTAATTTGTGAGAAAAGCTTTTGGTGCGTATGGAACATTTCTGGGATCTTTTATTTCAGCTCATGAAACATGGGACCAACACTCTACATGTTGCATTTATATTTTTGTTCATTTAATTATCGACAAGTTGACGAACAAATAGCCTACCAAAATGTCAGAAATGATGAGCAGAAACATGGCCTATCTAAATCAGGCATAGAAATACTGTACCCCCTGCCATAAAATCTTTCCGCCGTCTCTGACTGTAGCCTACAACCATTTTTTTTATGTTGGGTTAGGTCCAGGTGCTGGCCTCAGATTTTCACTTTCATATAAAATTGTATTGGTCACATGTGCCAAATACAACAGGTGTAGACTTTACAGTGAAATGTTTACCCACGAGTGCATTCCCAACAGTGCACAGTCAGAAAAGTAAGGAAAAATGTTTGCTAACTAAAAAGGAACAATAAATAGGCTATATACAAGGAGTACCAGTACTGAGTCAATGTGCAGTGGTAAGAGGTAATACCGTATGTGGTTAGGGGTTAAAGTGACTAGGCAATCGGGATATACTGTATAATAAACAGTCTACCAGCGACTTGTGTGTGCGTGCGTGCGTGCGTGTGCACACAGTGCATTCGGAAAGTATTCAGACCCCTTGACTTGTTACGTTACAGCCTTATTCTAAAATGTATTCGTTTTTTCCCCCTCATCAATCTACAAACAATTCCCCATAATGACAAAGCAAATGTATTAAATATAAAAAATTTATATTACATTTACTAAAGTATTCAGACCCTTTACTCTGTACTTTGTTCAAGCACCTTTGGCAGCAATTACAGCCTCGAGTCTTGGGTATGAGGCTACAAGCTTGGCACACCTGTATTTGGGAAGTTTCTCCCATTATTTTCTGCAGATCCTCTCAAGCCCTGTCAGGTTGGATAGTGAGCGTTGCAGCACAGCTATTTTCAGGTCTCCAGAGATGTTCGATCCGAGCTCTGGCTGGGCCACTCAAGTACATTCAGAGACTTGTCCTAAAGCCACACCTGCATTGTCTTGGCTGTGTCGTTGTCCTGTTGGAAGGTGGACCTTTGCCCCAGTCTGAGGTTTTCATCAAGGATCTCTCTGTACTTTGCTCCGTTCATCTTTCCCTCAATTCTGACCAGTCTCCCAGTCCCTGCCACTGAAAAACATCCCCACAGCATGATGTTGCCACCACCATGCTTCACCGTAGAGATGGTGCCAAGTTTCCTCCAGACGTGACACTTGGCATTCAGGCAAAAGAGTTCAATCTTGGTATCTTAGTTTCATCAGCCATAGAATTTTGTTTCTCATGGTCAGAGAGTCCTTTAGGTACCTTTTGGCAAACTCCAAGTGGGCTCGTGCTTTTTACTTAGGTGTGGCTTCCGTCTGGCCACTCTACCATCAAGGCCTGATTGGTGGAGTGCTGCAGAGATGGTTGTCCTTCTGGAAGGTTCTCCCATCTCCACAGAGGAACACTGGAGCTCTGTCAAAGTGACCATCGGGTTCTTGGTCACCTCCCTGACAAAGGCCCTTCTCCCCCAATTGCTCAGTTTGGCCGGGCGGCCAGCTCTAGGAAGAGTCTTGGTGGTTCCAAACTTCTTCCATTTAAGAATGACGGAGGCCACTGTGTTCTTGGGGACCTTCAATGCTGCAGGCATTTTTTGGTACCCTTCCCCAGATTTGTGCCTCCACACAATCCTGTCTCGGAGCTCTATGGACAATTCCTTCAACCTCATGGCTTGGTTTTTGCTCTGACATGCACTGTCAACTGTGGGAACTTTTATATAGACAGGTGTGTGCCTTTCCAAATCATGGCCAATCAATTGAATTTACCACAGGTGGGCTCCAAGTTGTAGAAACATCTCAAGGATGATCAATGGAAACAGGATGCACCTGAGCTCAATTTCGAGTCTCATAGCAAAGGGTCTGAATACTTATGTAGATTAGGTATTTCCATTTTTTTTTAAATATACATTTGCAAACATTTCTAAAAACCTGTTTTCACTTTGTCAGTATAGGGTATTGTGTGTAGACTGATGAGGAAAACAAAATGTGGAAAAAGGGAAGGGGTCTGAATACTTTCCGAATGCACTGTATGTTGGAGTGCAAGATACAGTGAAGTTGGAAGTTTACATACACTTAGGTTGGAGTCATTTAAACTTTTTTATCAACCACTCCACAAATGTCTTGTTAACAAACTATAGTTTTGGCAAGTCGGTTAGGACATCTACTTTGTGCATGACACAAGTAATTCTTCTAACAATTGTTTACAGACAGATTATTTCACTTATAATTCACTGTATCACAATTCCAGTGGGTCAGAAGTTTACATACACTACGTTGACTGTGCCTTTAAACAACTTGGAAAATTCCAGAAAATGATGTCATAGCTTTAGAGGCTTCTGATAGGCTAATTGACATAATTTGAGTCAATTGGAGGTGTACCTGTGGATGTATTTCAAGGCCTACCTTCAAACTCAGTGCCTCTGCTTGACATGGGAAAATCAAAAGAAATCAGCCAAGAACTCAGAAAAAAAATTGTAGACCTCCACAAGTCTGGTTCATCCTTGGGAGCAATTTCCAAACGCCTGATGGTACCACGTTTATCTGTACAAACAATAGTACGCAAGTATAAACACTATGGGACCACGCAGCCGTCATACTGCTCAGGAAGGAGACGCTATCTATCTCCTAGAGATGAACGTACTTTGGTGCGATTTTTTTTAAAATCCCAGAACAACAGCAAAGGACCTTGTGAAGATGCTGGAGGAAACAGGTACAAAAGTATCTATATCCACAGTAAAACTAGTCCTACATCGACATAACCTGCCGCTCAGCCAGGAAGCCACTGCTCCAAAACCGCCATAAAAAGACCAGACTACGATTTGCAACTGCACATGTGGACAAAGATCGTACTATTTGGAGAAATGTCCTCTGGTCTGATTAAACAAAAATAGAACTGTTTGGCCATAATGACTATTGTTGTGTTTGGAGGACAAAGGGGGATGCTTGCAAGCCAAAGAACACCATCCCAACCTTGAAGCACGGGGGTGGCAGCATCATGTTGTGGCGGTGCATTGCTGCAGGAGGGACTGGTGCACTTCACAAAATAGATGGCATCATGAGGTAGGAAAACTATGTGGATATATTGAAGCAGCATCTCAAGACATCAGTCAGGAAGTTAAAGCTTGATTGCAAATGGGTCTTCCAAATGTACAATGACCCCAGGCATACTTCCAAAGTTGTGGAAAAATGGCTTAAGGATAACAAAGTCAAGGTATTGGAGTGGCCATTACAAAGCCCAGACCTCAATCCTATAGAAAATGTATTGTGGGAAGCTTGTGGAAGGCTACCCGAAACGTTTGATCCAAGTTAAACAATTTAAAGGCAATGCTACCAAATACTAATTTAGTATATGTAAACTTCTGACCCACTGGGAATGTGAGAAATAAATCATTCTCTCTACTATTATTCTGACATTTCACATTCTTAAAATAAAGTGGTGATCCTGACTGACCTAAAACAGGGAATTTTAACAAGGATTAAGTCAGGAATTGTGAAAAACTGAGTTTAAATGTATTTGGCTAAGGTGTATGTAAACATCTGACTTCAACTGTAAATTAATAATAAAGGAGGTCAATGTAAATAGTCCAGGTAGCCATTTGATTAACTGTTGAGTCTCATGGTTTGGGGGTAGAAGCTGTTCAGGTGCCTTTTGGTACCAGACTCAACACTCCAGTACCACGGCAGGAGTCTTTGACAATTTTTAATGCTTTCCTCTGACACCGCCTGGTAAAGAGGTCCTGGATGGCAGGAAGTTCGGCCCCAGTGATGAACTGAGCCGTACGCACTACCCTCTGCAGAGCCTTGCAGTTGGTTGTTTAGAAATTGCCATATGAAGTGGTGATGCAGCCAGACAAGATGCTCTCAATGGTGCAGCTGTAGACTTTTTGAGGATCTAAGGGCCCATCGCCATCGATGTGAATGGGGACGTGTTCGGCCCTCTGTTTCCTATAGTCCACGATATACTCCATTTTCTTGCCCACATTGAGGGAGAGGTTGTTGTCCTGGCACCACACTGCCAACCTCCTCCCTATAGGCGGTCTCATCGTTGTCGGTGATCAGGCCTACCACCGTTGTGTCATCTGCAAACTTAATGATGGTGTTGGCGTCAGAGTATGTGAGCGGAGATAAGCGGTCGGAAATACATGCTTGCACACGTTCTTTCTAACCGCTCAGCTAAAAACCGCTCCTCGATCAAAAAGAAAACAAAACTGCCGCTCCAAATTAGCTCCATTCATTAAAATTACAATTTAACCAACACCCATCTATTTTTGTGACTACGTTGACCTACCATTTGGTTTTGAAGTATTACAACCAAACCATATGATTTGAATGAAAGGTATTTTAATAAACAGGAAAAGGTGACTATATGGGCAATATTAAACAGCAAATAAACACTAAATAGGTCAGGAGCCAGACAGGTAGCCTAAGAAGGATCGAACATTTATTATTTAGGTTATATTATTTAAATTGTTTCAAAACTATAGCCTACAAAGAAATACATTCTGAAGCATTTGCGAGTGCGACACAGTAGACTGGCTGGGACATAAAGCGCTCAGCATTTAAACAACATTTAGTTGTATTAAATCATTATAGTTTATAAATTGCGCATATAGGCTGTGACTTACTTAGAATTAAATACAAATTAAACAAAAAATCAGTCTAAAGTGCCTGTGAATTCATTTTTAGTAACATGAGTTTGGCCAGAGTACAGCTTCAGGCACGTGATGGTGCCTGGAGAGCAGGCCAGCAGTAGAGAATACCCTCTCTGTGTTTGCAGAACCACTGGGGATGCTAAACACCCTTCGGGCCACTCTTGCCAGACTGGGCAGGGATGCCTAGTTGTTTATTTTTTGTTGGCCTAAAGAATTTTGGGCAAAATAACCCAATGGAAAGCTCCTTCAAAGAGGTAATATGCCAGGCCTATTGGGCCAAAATCAATGATGGCCTATTGTATAGATAATAGAACGAACATAAACAAAACTTTTAAGAGATAGGATTTTTAATCTATAAATGCTTAGCTACAATGACACACTTAGCTATGTGGCTACCCACCTCCGTTCCTTTCTGTTAGCATGTGCATGTAGTAAATACACCATCATGCTTTCGGGATACTTGTCTTTTCAGATTCCACAATGATTATTTAGCTGTAGACACTACATCACCACACTCCCTCTCTTGCTCTTGGTCGGTCCTCATCTTTGTAAGTCACCTTGATTTTTCACCTGTGTGTTTTATCCGTTTCTTTATGAAAATATTTAGTATACTAGATGACAGTAGCTAAAGCAGGGGGCTATAGCAGCACACAAGTAAGTTACAAATGCATGCTGGGCCGGGAATGCCCTGAGCCCTTTTAGTGAGCTCTATTGGAGCTGGCGAGAAGACCGATGGTCCAGGTTTTGGGGAACTCACTCTGCACTCCAGTCAAATTGGGCATGGATGAACAAGGAGTACAGGAGGGGACTGAGCATGCACCACTGAGAGGCCCCGGTGTTTAGGGTCAGCATGGCGGATGTGTTGTTGCCTACCCTCACCACCAGAGGGCGGTCCGTCAGGAAGTCAAGGATCTAGTTGCAAAGGGAGGTGTTCAGTCCACGGGTCCTAAGCTTGGTGACAAGGTTGGAAGGGACAATGGTGTTGAACGCTGAGCTGTAGTCAATGAACAGCATTCTCACATAGGTATTCCTCTTATCTAGGTGGGTGAGGGCAGTGTGATGTGCGATTGAGATTGTGTCTATGGATCTGTTGGGGTGGAATGCAAATTGGAGTGGGTCTTGGGAGTCTGGGATGATGGAGTTGATGTATGCCATAACCAGCCTCTGAAAGTACATTGTCCACAGACGATGCGATCACCATCACACTGCCCTATCCCATCTGGACAGGAGGAATACCTATGTAAGAATACTGTTCATAAGGCGCTCCCGAGTGGCGCAGTGGTCTGCCACTAGAAATTCTGGGTTCGAGTCCAGGCTTTGTTGCGACTGGGAGACCCTTGGGGCGGCGCACAATTGCCCAGCATCGTCCGGTTTAGGGGAAAGTTTGGCCGGCAGGGATGTCCTTGTCCCATCACGCACTAATAACTCCTATGCTGGGAGCAGTGTACGCTGACACAGGTGTACGGTGTTTCCTCCGGCACATTGGTGCGGCTGGCTTCCAGGTTAAGTTGGCATTGTGTCAATAAGTAGTTTGGCTTGGTTGGGTTGTGTTTAGGAGGACGCACGGCTCTCGACCTTCGCCTCTCCCGAGTCTGTACAAGACTGTAACGGTAGTTGGATACCACGAAATTGAGAAGGGGTAAAAAAATAAATAATGCTGTTCATTGACTACAGCTCAGCATTCAACCCCATAGTACCCTCCAAGCTCATCACTAAGCTTGAGGCCAAGGGTCTCAACCCCGCCCTGTGCAATTGGGTCCTGGACTTTAATGGGCCGCCCCCAGGTGGTGAAGGTAGGAAACAACACATCCATTTCACTGATCCTCAACACTGGGGTCCCACAAGGGTGCATGCTCAGCCCCATCCTGTACTCCCTGTTCACCCATGACTGTGTGGCCATGCACGCCTCCAACTTAATCATCAAGTTTGCAGACGACACAACAGTAGTAGGCTTGATCACCAACAACGATGAGACAGCCTATAGGGAGGCGTGTGGTGTCAGGAAAACAACCTCTCACTCAACGCCGACAAAACAAAGGAGATGATTGTGGAATTTAGGAGACAGCAGAGGGAGCACCCTTCTATCCACATCGAAGGGACAGCAGGTGGAAAGTTAAGTTCCTCAGCGTACACATAACGGACAAACTGAAATGGTCCACCCACACAGACAGGAGGCTGAAGAAATTTGACTCGTCACCTAAAACCCCCACAAACTCTTACAGATGCACAATTGAAAGCATCCTGTCGGGCTGTATTACCGCCTGGTAAGGTAACTGGGACCGAGAGACTGAAAATTAGCTTCTATCTCAAGGCCATGAGACTGTTTAACAGCCATCACTAACACAGAGGCTGCTGCCTACATACAGACTTGAAATCATTGGCCACTTTAATAAATGGATTACTAGTCACTTTAATAATGTTTACATATCTTGCATTACTCATCCTATATGTATTTACTGTATTTCATACCATCTATTGCATCTTGCCTTTACCGCTCGGTCATTGCTCATCCATATTTGTATATATTCTTATTCTATTGCTGTACTTAGATGTGTGTATTAGGTAGTTGTTGTGGAATTGTTAAGATTACTTGTTAGATATTGCTTCACTGTCAGAACTAGAAGCACAAACATTTCGCTACACTCACAATAACATCTGCTAACCATGTATGTGACCAATAAAATTTGATGATTACAGATGTGAGTGCTACATGGTATTAGTCATTGTAGCATGAAGCCTTAAGAGTTCTTGGGAACCGGAATGATGATGGCCATCTTAAAACGTGAGGGAATTACAGACTGGGACAAGGAGAGGTTGAAAATGACTGTGAATATGCCTGCCAGCTGTTCTGCGCATGCTCTGAGAATGCACCCTGGAATACCATTGGGCCCCGCAGCCTTGCAGGTGTTGACCTGATTAAAGACTTTACATAGTCCCTAGCATGAGTCATTTACTGTCAGCCTGGGTGTAAAAGGAGAGAGGTAATTGTCTCATGGAAGATCAGTTTACAGATGTAAGATTGTGGTGGATTTGGGTATATGTATCAATGAGGACAAATTGATTAAACACACCATACATATCTCAATAAAAGTCATTACATACAGTAATCCATACAGTAATCCATTTATATATTTTCTTTCATAAAATGTGTTATAAAACATGGTTTGGATTAGAAAACAGCAATCCTCCAAAAAGTTAATATAGTCAAAATGTTGAGGTGTCCAAACAGTTGGTCCTTGGCACTATCCTCCATTCTGAAGGACTCTGGTCAAATCCTCATAAGAGACTCCTTTAGCTGCTCATACATATGCTGGTCCTATAGAGAGGGGACAATAAAGTGCATTTGTTTGAGTCATTAAAAATTCTGACTTTCTCTCTCTCCGTCTAACGCAGTTAAGCCAAAACCACGCCCCATTATTCGGAGGGATGTTCTACTGCGCTCCCATTGGCTAGCTAGCTTGTCTCACTCACAGGCGATCAGTGCAGAGACAGTGACCTTCCAAGGTAAGGATGGAAAGTGTAATTTAACAATTAGCTGCCTACCGTAATGCAGGCCTATTATCATCATCGTGTTTGTGTAATGGATGTGAAATGGCTAGCTAGTTAGCGGTGGTGCACGCTAATAGCGTTTCAATCGGTTACGTCACTCGCTTTGAGACCTTGAAGTAGTGGTTCCCTTTGCTCTGCAAAAGCCGCGGCCTTTGTGGAGCGATAGGTAACCATGGTTGACTGTTGTTGATGTGTGCAGAGGGTCCCTGGTTCGTGCCCGGGTCGGGGCGAGGGGACGCCATAAAGTTAAACTGTTACATTTTTGATGTTGATCCGGGTCACAGCACCAATGTAACAGTTTAACTTTACGTCCGTCCCCTCGTCCATACCCGGGCTCAAACCAGGGACCCTCTGCACACATCAACAAGTCACCCACGAAGCATCGTTACCCATCGCTCCACAAAAGTCTTACATCCGTTACATTTGGTAACATTTGCAGATGTATTTATTTTCAGAGTTTCAATGAGTTGTAAAAATGGCTCAAGATAATTCCCTCCACTGAATGTCAGCTAAATTAACCTAGGCTACTAGCTCGGTATTTGAAGTTGTTATATTATCATCAGTAGTCTCAGGTAAAAGCATATGCTTATTTTCCATCATTTCTCAAATATTGATTAGCTAATCATTCTGTCGAATACGCTATGCTACAGCCATTGAATCTGTCTTTGAGCGTTTAGGGACGTTATACTATTGTAACAGTATTGCTTCCGTCCCTCTCCTCGCCCCTACCTGGGCTTGAACCAGAGACCCTCTGCACACATCAACAACAGCCACCCTTGTAACAACTACTTCAGGTCTCAGAGCGAGTGACGTCACCGATTGAAACGCTATTAGCCATTTCACATCGGTTACACTATTATATTTTTCGAACTTGGAAATACAAGGGCAAATGTTATTAATCCGTGACTAAAATGTCGCGCTACGTGATATTCACTTCTGTACTTGGAGAGCGCCCCTCTGAATAACGGGGAGTGGTTTTGTCTTAACTGCGTTGGGAAAAAGAAAGACGCGTCTACAGCGGGTGGTCCCTAAAACCACAGAGTATCCATTATATTGACCAGATAGTCTAGTGGCCACTCTAACAATGAAAATAAATGTATTCAAAAATGGAAGGCAGTCGGAAGGAGGCAAGATCAGGTGGGACGATTCTAGCCAATGAGCGGGTAGGTTCGCTTTTGAACAACAGGCACAACGGTTTCCATTAGTTACCACAGACAGAAATTCATTATCATTAAAAGAAAATGCTTTTTGGTTTTAATTTAATGTTAATCATACGGGTAGCAGTGTGGTTAAGGTTTGGTTAAAAATTACATTTTAAAAATATACATTTTAAAAATAGGCGGTGTTTACCAGGCGGAAATCCGATAAAACCCCTTTATTTCTCGAAGTCGCTGGGATGCCATGTGTCCTACTTATATCAGTACACTTGTAACAACTTACTCATTGCGACACTTATATTAGACCAAATAAGCCACATGTAGCAAATAAGCCATTCCATTTAAAATATATATATAAATATTTTTTCTACTCATTGGCCTCCATACAAAAAAAATGGAGAGCTCCCAGTTATCCCTCTTGCTATGCCTTTTCCTCTCAGCTAAATCACAGTGTGTAAGTAAAAAGCACACGACTTCATTGTATGACCACAGGCTAGACCACGTTTACTTTGGGCTTAATTTACATCTGTACGGGCCTCCCGAGTGGCGCGGTGGTCTAGGCTGTGCCACTCGAGATTCTGGGTTTGAGTCCAGACTCTGTCACAGCCGGCCGCGACTGGGAGACCCATGGGGCAGCGCACAATTGACCCAGCGTCGTCCGGGTTAGTGGAGGGTTTGGCCGGCAGGGATGTCCTTGTCCCATCGCGCACTAGCGACTCCTGTGGCAGGCCCGGGCGCGCTGACACGGTTGCCAGGTGTACGGTGTTTCCTCCGACACATTGGTGCAGCTGGCTTCCATGTTAAGTGGGCATTGTGTCAAGAAGCAGTGCGGCTTGGTTGGGTTGTGTTTCGGAGTACGCACGGCTCTCGACAGCCGCCTCTCCCGAGTCCGTATGGGAGTTGCAGCGATGAGACCAGACTACCAATTGGAAACCACGAAATTGGGGAGAAAACAGGGTAAAAAAAGAAAGATGTACATCTGTATGCAAATAGGGATGGAAATAGTAATTACGGAACAGTTAGTTCCCCAGAGTCCACAAACCCCCTGAGGCTGTGTGGGAATAATGTGCTGACCCCCTCCTTCATTGTTAATGATTTAGGAATGCTGAGCCTAAGGATGACTGATGCAACTCAACAAGCCATTACCAGACACACACTCACTGGGGACATAACTAAATACTTAGACTTGTCTAATCGATTTGGATTCGAGGTGAGTCACTCACTGGGTAAATGATGATAGTGCAGATTTGGGGTTTAGTTACATGTGTGCAGTCATTCATTTGTCCATGTCCCAATACATCTCACCTTTTTAGACACAGACGGCTGTACTTTCTTGAAGGCGTCCTCAAAGTTGCTCAAAGTGCTTGCTGACCCTGATCACGGCCACAGGGCCGTTGGAGTAGCTATGACCTGAGAGGTTAATAAGTACAAACTCAGACGGAGAGGAAGTGGACTGGTGACCTTGAGGCTATAGCGCAAATCCCTGGTGGAGGATACTGTACAATTGCTATGACCTTGGCTACTGTACTTATCTTGCCTTAGAAAGCATTGTAAACAGAAATCCAGCTTTCTAAATGGCAGACATGGGGAAATGCATGTGAGCAGTAAACCAAGGTTGCAGAGTGTTCCATAAAAAAATAAAAAGAGTAAAGAGGCAGAGAGGACCTAGATGTCTTTAGGCCAGTATTATCTATGTAAGATGGGTTGGGTTGAGTCAGGAGGTAGGCTCTCAGAGCATTGACAGAGGCTTCCCTCACCAACACAGACAGGTCTGCCCCACTGCATGGAACACAGACACACATTACACATACACTCAAACGCATAATATCCACTGTGTTATTATAGCCACTGTGTTGATGAAGGCGGAGTGAACATCTGTAACAAAATCATCAGGGTGTTCTAAGGGAGTGGGTTTTATTTCTCCCGGTGGAGCAGACAGACAGGTTTAGATGCATTTTGCTCCCTCCTTCCTTCTCTGGGACACTCACGTGAAGCAGTCACTGCGCACGTCATGGGCTATCTCTTCCAGACTCACGTCCTGCTCCAGATGAGGTTTGCTTCCCCCCTATGACAGACACAGTAATCATGAAACAACCCTTCTCCCAGCAACAAACATTATGAGGCTCATGGACCATTTTGAGCTTCCCTCCATGGCATTCCACGTTACCCTGGTGATGGTGAGTAAGATGGCGTGTCGGTCTGACGGAGGTGGGAGGCCCACATACAGGTTCTTGTCCAGACGGCCTGGTCTCAGCACAGCAGGGTCAATAATATCTACAGGGACAGCGTCAATAATGGTGAATAACTTCAAGGATTTTGATTGTAGCTTCATATACAAAACTGTACATGTGTCAATATAATCATACCCCAAAACACTGAATAATAATCTTTGTGATAGGTGAATATCCATGTCAGTGAGGGAGTGAAATTATGCCAGACGTCCACCTGGTCTGTTGGTAGCCGCCATGATGAAGACCTGCCGCCTGGCCTCCAGTCCATGTCCGTGTGTCCATGACCACACGGACACTGGCTCCAGACTGAGGACACACCGCCACCATCACCCACATGTCAACAATACTATTCTCATCCTCGCGATGGTGACCATCAGATAGCGGATTATTGGCCCCTCTCACCTCATGCCCGGAGCGGCGGGGGCACAGTGAGTCAATCTCATCGAAAAAGATGACACAAGGGGCAGAGTTCCGTCCTCGCTGGAACACCTGTCGCACAGCCCGCTCGCTCTCTCCGACATACTGAGGAACAAGAGACGCAACGATGTCTAACCCATGTCGAAACGCACAGCTCGAATAAAAGAGGCGCAAAGATGTCTACGCTACATAACGCTAAGATAATAATTCAGGACCCCAGGACCTTTGTGTTTTACTTCACATTATATAAAGTCAGTGGGCATGAGTTAGGAATGTTACCTCCCAGTGTGAACGGTATCTGATGTAATGCCAATTAAGGTTATAGATGGCTGTGACTACAGGTAACGGGAGCCCTCTCCAAGTAAATAATGCACAAGGCTGTTGGATCAGTTCAGCCTGCTCTCTGTGAGTACGCTTTCGAGAGCTACGGCGATGCTATTGATTTCAGTGGGGCACTTCAGTTACAAATATACATTTCAGCAGATCTACCAACACAGAGGCAATATTACTGGACAGGGCAAAGAGTCACAGGGAAAAGAGTGACGTCGAGGCACTCCAGGAATCTGTATAGCTGGATGTCTCACCATGTTCAGCAACTCTGGCCCCTTGACAGAGATGAAGTTAAATCGAGACTCATTGGCAACAGCCTGAAATAAGAGAAAACGGTATAATGTTTTAAATGATTAATTACTTAAAACTACCACAAGCCTTCAACATTCCACTTATTTTAGCAGCTGGCAAATGGTAACTTGACCAGCAGGGTCTTTCCATAGCCTGGAGGCCCAGCTAGCAACACCCCTGCAGGAGCACTGAGACCCAGGGCTTTGAACTGCTCAGGAGAACACACAGGGGCCTATGGACACACACACAGTTACACACACACTGCCCTTATTCATCTAAACAGCACACTGCCCGCATTCCTTCTGATGTCAACCACATTGAATGAATGCTGGCATGCTACCAGGACTATTTGCATTGTCCCCCCTCCCCCATTTTTACGCTGCTGCTACTCTGTTTATTATCCATGCGTAGTCACTCTACCTCTACCTACATGTACACATTATCTCAATACCTTGACTAACCTGTGCCCTCGCAGCAGTACACCCTGTATATAGCCTCGCTACTGTTATTTTATTGTTGCTCCTTAATTATTTGTTATTTTTGTATTTTTCTTATTTATTTTTTACTTCAGTTTATTTTAGTAAATACTTGAACACTTATTTCTCTTAAAACTACATTGTTGGTTAAGGGTTTGTAAGTAAGCATTTCACTGTAAGGTCTACCACACCTGAAATACACCCTACCACAATCCAGTCTGAATCTGGTGTTTAGAGCTAGATAGAGATAAAAGGCCTGTCATACAATTTTAATGCATGTATAACATTTACAATTAGGGACGAGATGTTACCAGTATCACTATACTCGTTAGTATTGTAGCAAGGAGACAAAACACTGACAAAACAGTAACTTCTTTAGGAAAACAGCCCTAATGTTAGAAACAAACACCATTATGTTGTCATCCAGAGTCAAATGTATTTTCCAAGCTGTAGCACACAATACTTCACATACAGCAGATTTTTAAAGAACCAATGAGTTCGGTCAGCTTCTTGTTTAGATTTTTGCCATGGAAAAAATATATAGATAATGGTATCGTCCCGGGCACCATTTACAATGTGCCATTAACTCTGTGAACACTGCTATTGACCGTGTAAATTGACTGACATCATGCGGTTGTTAAATGAACCCAAAGAGAACATATGGTTCCTTGTGTTGCTACTTATTCAAATCATAGCAGTTGAGTCAAACTACCATGTTGTTGGTGAGGAAGTCAATTATATATGGTTAAGTTCCCACTGTCAATCACATGCTCAGAACAGGTATATTTCCTTTGTTCTGATGACAATACCTTCTAGGGCGGGGACAATTGCTGTATGGTGTTATGCTTTTAGAGTAGATAGTTTAATGTTTCTTAAAGAGCTAACTGAGATAGAGGTTGATATTTAACTTGACCAACTTAGATGCTACAAGAGCAAAGGAACTGTTCAATTATACTTTAAGGAGGAGGCAAGGAGTTTTTCCTGACCATGTGACCTGACCAGAAAAACTCCTGGCCCAAATTAAGTCAAAATCTTAATATGTTGGTGCGCAGTGGCAACACTGAGCCCAACATATTAGATATTTTGTTTCAGGCCTATCGAGGCGATACCCACCAGGAGGGCCATGGTGAGCTCTTCGTGGATGTCATGCAGGGCCCCCACATCCTCCCAGGTGACGTCTGGCACCGTGGCGAAGCCTTCACGCTTGGCAGAGGGCTGCACGCTGGCCTGTTCCTCAAACAGAGATTCACTGCTCTTCAACAGAGACAGCAGGTGACACAGCTCCCCCTGGTGGTAAAGACAGAAGTGGAACATTTTCACATCACTGAATCTGGTGAACATCCCACCTTAATAGTCAGAGGGAATAGTGGATCCCATACTATGTACAGCATTCTGCCCTGGTGAAAAACACAACTAGTCTACACTTATGGAGTCAAATATATCACCCTGAAGATTGTCTCTGTGGCCAGAGGCTGCTGCTCATCTCTCGGTGGTACATTGCTTAGGTCTGTCATCTCCTGGCTTTCTGTGTCTGCTAAAGCCTGACAGCTCTCATCACCTGCTCCCTCCTTGGCCTTTGGGCCCTGTGGGAGAGGACATGCGCCCTGAGGCCGTTCTGACTCTCCCCTCCGCCTTGGGGACCAGCCCCTGGTTCTTGTCCTGCATCTCCAGCAGGACCCTGTTGACGGCGCCCATGGCGGCCTCGCGGCATAGTGCCATGAGGTCAGCTCCCACGTACCCAGGGGTCAGACGGGCCAGCTGCCGGTAGTCAAAGTCCTCAGGGAGCTTCAGCTTCCGACAAAGGGCCTTCAGAATTCTGAGAGCAGGAATCAACACATGGCGGGTGACTTACAGTTGCAACACCAGAGCTAGCAACCACATTCTTGTCAACACCACTATTATTATAGGAGACAAGCTCACTCACCTGAGACGAGCTGCTTCGTCAGGGATCCCCAGACAGATTTCTTTGTCAAAGCGTCCAGCACGGCGCAGCGCTGGGTCCAGAGAGTCTGGCCGATTGGTGGCACCAATAACCATCATCTGGGCTGTGACAGCTAAAGAGTTCAGGTCTGGAGGAACATATCGATGAGTGAAGGGAAGATAAAAGTCAACCAAAAGTACCAGAGAACGTGAATTGATCCTCTCCCAAGCCTGCCAACAAAATATGTCATATTGATATTTTTATCATAAGTACTAAAACAGAGATATTCCTATCAACAAAATGAAATTATGAAATCAACAAATGTATTCCACTAGTATCTCTCACCATCTATGCAAGTGAGCAGCTGAGCAACAATCCGTCTCTCCATGTCCTTGGATGCCACCTCTCTTATTAGGAGTGATTGCATCAATCTCATCAATGAACAGGATGCAGGGGGAGCTGGTCTGCAGGGGTAAAAGGACCAGAATTGTTAGTTTGAGCAAGCTGTCCTTAAAAAAAAGGCACAGTTAGCTGTAAAATGAAATATAAAAAACCTAACTGTGTAGCATCCTGACAGTAAGGACTCGGGAGTAGGGCTTTCCCCAACAACAACAAAACATCTTGGTTCCTAGAGTTGGAACTTTGAGACTCGAAATTGAGCTCAGGTGCATTCTGTTTCCATAAATCATTCTTGATATGTTTCTAGAACTGGATTGGAGTCCACCTGTGGTAAATTCAATTGATTGGACATGATTTGGAAAGGCACACACCTGTCTATATATAAGGTCTCACAGTTGACAGTGCATGTCAGAGCAAAAACCAAGCCATGAGGTTGAAGGAATTGTCCGTAGAGCGCCGAGACAGGATTGTGTCGAGGCACAGAACTGGGACATGGTAACAAAAAACATTCTGCAGCATTGAAGGTCCCCAAAAACACAATGGCCTCCGTCATTCTTAAAATGGAAGAAGTTTGGAACCACCAAACTCTTCCTAGAGCTGGCTGCCCAGCTAAGCTGCGCAATCGGGGGGGGGGGAAAGAGCCTTGGTCAGGGAAGTGACCAAGAACCCGATGGTCATTCTGACAGAGCTCCAGAGTTCCTCTGTGTATATGGGAGAACCTTCCAGAAGGACAACCATCTCAGCAGCACTCCACCAATCAGGCCTTTGGCCAGACAGAAGCCACTCCTCAGTAAAATGCATATGACAGCTTGCTTGGAGTTTGCCAAAGGCACCTAAAGACTCTCAGACCATGAGAAACAAGATTCTCTGGTCTGATGAAACCAATATTGAACTCTTTGGCCTGAATGGATCAAGGGAAAGATGAACGGAGCAAAGTACAGAGAGATCCTTGATGAAAACCTGCTCCAGAGCACTCAGGACCCCCGACTGGGGTGACGGTTCCCGTTCCAACAGGAGTGGCTTCGTGACAAGTCTCGATGTCCTTGAGTGGCCCAGCCAGAGCCCGGACTTGAACCCGATCTAACATCTCTGGAGACTTGAAAATAGCTGTGCAGCGACGCTCTCCATCCAACCTGACAGAGCTTGAGAGGATCTGCAGAGAAGGATGGGAGAAACTCCCCAAATACAGGTGTGCCAAGCTTGTAGGGTCATACCCTAGAAGACACAAGGCTGTAATTGCTGCCAGAGGTGCTTCAACAAAGTACTGAGTAAAGGGTCTGAATACTTATGTAAAAGTTTTTTTTATATACATTTGCAAAAATGTCTAAACCTGTTTTTGCTTCGTCATTATGGGGTATTGTGTGTAGACTGATAGGAAAAATAAAATGTAATCCATTTTAAAGGCTGTAATGCAACAACATTTTGAAAAAGTCAAGGGGTCTGAATACTTTCCGGATGCACTGTATGTTTGCGACTGCTCGACCCAAATCTCGGTCGGCCAAAAGCCTATCCACCAAACAATCGACTAAATGGTGTCAGCCCTACTTAGGAGTGACACTTACCACAGCCTGCTCAAACAGCTCTCTCAGCTTCTGCTCAGACTCCCCAGACACCAGCTCTGGCACAGACACCTTCAGCAAGGGCAACTCCAATTCCTGTTAACGCAGAGGGAAATGAATAAGTCACCTAGAAACCACTATATTATTTGCAGATTTTTCCAGGAAATGTGTAAAAAGAGCTACCAAGAAAACAGGTTTTGCACATTAGTGAGAAAAAAATGAAATCACACAACCAGCTACATATGGACAACATGCAGACCAAGGTTATTAGTCAACAAAAAAAGAATTAAAACAAAATCATTAACAAACCCGTTTGAAAAACTAAAACTATTATACTTGACTACAAAACTAACTAAAATCCATCATGAATTATGTTCAATTAGATTTTTCTCTAAACTTCAGCCAAAAACCTAAGCTTTTTGAAGGTTGTCTAGTTACTGAATCTGGCAGGTAAATGTGGCTGGGAGATGGCAATGTTTCAAATAGGCCTAGCGTGTGCATCCCTATTACTAGCGATCACTAGATAACAGAAAATAAAAAAACGTCTAGGTTGCCTGCTAGATTCTGCCTTTTCTACTAAAGTTAAAAAGCAGTGGATTGGTGTAAACATGGGCGAAAGAGTTTCTCTGTAACAGAGTTAAGAACGTACCATAAGCTCACGCCACAGCTAGCTTGTAATGTTGCCGATGGAGCTATCGATTAGGTCTTTTTCGATAGCTCAAACGGTTGGTACGTTGTCAAGTAAATCAAATTGTCACATGAGTCTAATACAACTGTTGTAGACTTTACCTTGAAATGCTTGCTGACGAGCCCTTCCCAACAATGCAGAGTTTAAAATAAAATACACAAGAATGGAGCTATATACAGAAAGTACCAGATCAATGTGCAGGGATACGAGGTAGGTATTTGAGGTAGATATGTACATGAAGGCAGGGTAAAGTGACTAGGCATAAGGATAGATAATAATACGAGTAAAATAAATAACTGAGTAGCAACACACTGACGTCCATTTCACTGGTGCCATGACCCAAATCGGCAGTTGGGCTCAGCTCAACGGCTGGGTTGGCTCGCTGTGTAGCGAGTTTAAAAGGAGTGAGTGTAACAGAGTTAAGAATGTACCGTAGGCGCACTCCACAGCTAGCTTGAAATGTCACCAATGAGATATTTTTCGATAGCTCAAACGGTTGGTATGTTGTCAAGTAGGGCGGTCACGTGCGTCTGCGAGCAGAGGACAACTGGTTTGAGCCCAGTATGGTGACAGGGAAAGAAGCTACACTGTTAGCAGTTTCACTTCCACCATATTTTTTTTACACCAGTCTCTCACAGACTATTCCTTTAAAATCCAAGTCACATTGAGATGGGTTTAAAATTATATAATCAAACCTATAACCTGACCCGTCACCTTGTATTACTGCCAAACAGTTGCAAAATGACATCCCAAAAAAACGATTCAACACAAATGACTAGCCTAGCCTCTCATGCATGCTTTCTATCCCTATCACTAAATAATATAAAAAACGAAATATTTGTATACAACTTAAACTAAATAAAAACTAGCAAACCAGGTCTGAAAACTAACTGAAACAAAACTGCAAATAAAAATCCCAAATTTTACAGAAATAAACACTATAACGGCAGGTAGCCAAGCGTATAGGAGCGTTGGGCCAGTAACTGAAAGGTGGCTGGTTCTAATCCCCGAGCCAACTAGGTGAAACATCTGAAATAACCTTGATCCAGACTCGCCACAGTCATGAAGGGGCCATGGAGCAGAAAACCCCAGTCATGGGGGGCCATGGAGCAGAAAACCCCGTGGAGGGACAACCCCCAGCTGCTGGTACATCTCTGGGTGACGCATATGGATCAGCAGCTTGCACACCTCCTACAGTTACAAAGAGCCAAGCCATTATGGTTCAGCACCTGGGTCATCATGTTCAGTAGGATACAATGTAGCAAAATGCTTTGAAATGAATACGAGCATTCTTCATCTGTACAAACAATAGTATGCAAATATAAACACCATGGGACCACGCAACCGTCATGCCGCTCAGGAAGGAGATGCCTTCTGTCTCCTAGAGAAGAATGTACTTTGCTGCGAAAAGTGCAAATCAATCCCAGAACAACAGCAAAGGACCTTGTGAAGATGCTGGAGGAAACAGGTATAAAAGTATCTATATTCACAGTAAAACGAGTCCTATTTCGACATAATCTGAAAGGCCGTTCAGCAAGGACGAAGCCACTGCTCCAAAATCACCATAAAAAGCCAGACTATGGTTTGCAACTGCACATGGGGACAAAGATTGTACTTTTTGTATAAATGCCCTCTGTCTGGTCTGATGAAACAAAATTAGAACTCTTTGGCCATAATGACCATCATTATGTTTGGAGGAAAAAGGGGGAGGCTTGCAAGCCGAAGAACACCATCCCAACCGTGAAGCACGGGGGTGGCAGCATCATGTTGTGGGGGTGCTTTGATGCAGGGAGAACTGGTGCACTTCACAAAATAGATAATGGCATCATGAGGAGGAAAATTATGTGGATATATTGAAGCAACATCTCAAGACATCAGTCAGGAAGTTAAATCTTGGTCGCAAATGGGTCTTCCAAATGGACAATGGCCCCAAGCATTCTTTCAAAGTTGTGGCAAAATGGCTTAAGGACAACAAAGTCAAGGTATTGGAGTGGCCATCACAAAGCCCTGACCTCAATTCTATACAAAATTTGTGGGCAGAACTGAAAAAGCATGTGCGAGCATGGAGGCCTACAAACCTGACTCAGTTACACCAGCTCTGTCAGGAGGAATGGGCCAAAATTCACCCAACTTATTGTGGGAAGCTTGTGGAAGGCTACCCAAAACGTTTGACCCAAGTTAAACAATTTAAAGTCAATGCTACCAAATACGAATTGAGTGTATGTTAACTTCTGACCCACTGGGAATGTGATGAAAGAAATAAAAGCTGAAATAAATCACTCTCTCTACTATTATGCTGACATTTCACATTCTTTAAATAAAGTGGTGATCCTAACTGACCTAAGACAGGGAATTTTTACTTGGATTAAATGTCAGGAATTGTGAAAAACTGAGTTTAAATGTATTTGGCTAACGTGTATGTAAACTTCCGACTTCAACTGTTTATATTTTCATGTCTATCAACATTAACGTTACTTTCACTGAGAACATACACTATATAAACAAAAGTATGTGGTTACCCCTTCAAATTAGTGAATTTGGCTATTTCAGCCACACCCGTTGCTGATAGGTGTATAAAATCGATCACACAGCCATGCAATCTCCATCGACAAACATTGGCAGTAGAATGGCCTTACTGAAGAAATCAGTGATTTTCAACGAGGCACCGTCATAGGATGCTACCTTTCTAACAAGTCAGTTTGTCAAGTTTCAGCCCTGCTAAAGCTGCCCCGGTCAACTGTAAGTGTTGTTATTGTGAAGTGGAAAAGTCTAGGAGCAACAACGGCTCAGCCGCAAAGTGGTAAGCCACACAAGCTCACAGAACGGGACCACCGAGTGCTGAAGCGGGTAGCTTGTAAAAATCGCCTGTCCTCGGTTGCAACACTCACTACCGAGTTTCAAACTGCCCCTGGAAGCAATGTCAGCGCAAGAACTGTTCATCGGGAGCTTGCATAAAAGCACTCTAAACAACTGCAAATTGACTGATATATTTGTATAATTCACCAGGAAAGTGATCCATGAAGCCATTGGAGACCTTTTGAATTTGATAGGACAACTCTGATAGGGCATTGTACTGAGTGTACAAAACATTAGGAACACCTTCCTAATATTGAGTTGCACACCCTTTTGCCCTCAGAACAGCTTAAATTAGCCGGGACATGGACTACAAGGTGTCAAAAGCGTTCCACAGGGATGCTGGCCCATGTTGACTCCAATGCTTCCCAAAATTGTGTCAAGTTGGCTGGACGTCCTTTGGGTGGTGGACCCTTCTGGATACACACGGGAAACTGTTGAGCGTGAAAAACCCAGCAGTGTTGCAGTTTTTGACACAATCAAACCGGTGCGCCTGGCAACTACTACTATACCCCGTTCAAAAGCACTTCAATATTTGCCCATTCACCCTCAATGGCACACATACACAATCTATGTCTCAAGGCTTAAAAAACATTCTTCAACTTGTCTCCTCCCCTTCATCTATACTGATTGAAGTGGATTTAACAAGTTACATCAATAGAGATCATAGTTTCCACCTGGTCAGTTTGTCATGGAAAGAACAGGTGTTCCTAATGTTCTGTGCATATAATCAGATGCACAACTCGACAGTGATCACCTTACAGAAACATGACAACTAAGAATTCTCATATGCACTTAATGGACTTCCTCCGTCAATTGCTGACACCTAGATTATAACAGAGGACAATACATGTCAAGATTTACAGTTGAACTTCTCCATTATAAAATAATTCCATCATAACAGTTTCACATCAGGGAAAAACACAGTACATACTTCAAATGAAAGTTGACATTTAATTGCAAAAATACATTACATAATATTTGCAGCACTAAATCAAGGTTGAACCAAGTGAAATATAAACACAAACAAATGTCACCATGGCCCAATATGAGAGTTTTTTTAAATAAAAATGTACAGTAAGTTAATTGTCAATGGGATCAGTGGCTGGCAGCAAAACGATTCTGAACATGATAAATGCTGTATTCATCTGGAATGTCCTGTCCTCCAACAGCATTTAATGAAAAGGTGTTGTTATCCACTACAACACAAAAAAACGAATTGTTGAAAAAAGACAACCTCAAAAGGAGAGAACAGGTCACAGGAATACAGTTTCCTTCTCACTTTCAAAGCTACAACTTCTGAAACAACCGCAATGCCAAACTTACCTAATGCCAGGTCATCCGCAGAAACAATCAAACCAGGACATGCAGTACAGCAGCTAAGACTTCTCATCCTTTTCTTTCTTTTTCTTTTTCTTCTTCTTCTTCTTTTTGTGGCCTTTAGGAGATTTACTTTTCTCGTTGTCACTGCTGGAACTGCGTTCTCCATTATCTTTATCCTTTTTGTCACATACTTCCACGGTGGGCTTTCCTTTGGTCTCAACCTCATCTGGTTTCACCCTACCGTGTTTCCCACTGGCAGGGCCAGAGAAAGCAGCACCAGAGCCCTTATCCACCATTCCCTTCTCCTCTCTCCCCCTGGACTTCTGCAGACCTGATGGAGTGTGCCCACAGACCATAGTCATCTTTATCCTGGGGCTTCCAGGTTGTTCCTCTTTGACATATATCTTCTCCCTGTCGTTCCTGTAACCCTTTGGGCCCTCGCCTAGTTTGCATTTAAGATCAGGATGCCTGTGATCCCTCTGGTTCTCAGGATTCCTCTGATCTCTTGGGTCTCTCTGGTCCCTCCGCTTTGGGGCCAGGGGGTGTCTGCTGTGATGGTTAGGGTGCCCTCTGTCATCTTCAGGTCGTCTGTCATCTTCAGGTCGTCTGTCTCCATGCTTCTGCTATAGACAAGGTGAAACAAGTAGCTAGAAATTATATTGATACAGTTTGGGATTATAATACCGAAAATAGTATCTGGATGTGCGCATGTTCTTCAGCTTTTGTACCAAAAATAATACCACAATTATTTTTGGGGAATTTGACGTTTCTATGGATTCTCAAGACAAGTGGACTGGAAAGAAACCTAAAGTTTATACTGAGGGGTGTTCTAGGTTATGAACAATGCAAGGGTTTAACTAGACTTTCTTTTGTCAATTCAGTGTAACTTCTACAGTTGGGTAGTGTGTGTGGGGAGGTAGCCTAGTGGTTACAGCGTTGCGCCAGTAACCGAAAGGTTGCTAGATCGAATCCCCGAGCTGACAAGGTAAAAATCTGTCGTTCTGCCCTTGAACGAGGCAGTTAACCCACTGTTCCTAGGCTGTCATTGTAAATAACAATTTGTCCTTAACTGACTTTCCTAGTTAAATAAAGGTAAAAAAAAAAATTGTCAAGTACTTGCCATGCTAAGCTCATTCCACCAGTGGGTTGCTGCGTGGCTCTCAGCAGTGGTCATGTCTTCAAAGAACTCCTCACACTTCTTGCAGTAGAACCCGATGACAGGAATTAAAAAGCTAGACCCTTAAAAATATAGGAATGAAAAGGCATTTAAGAGTCATTCTATTAGCTAGTAATGATACAATCAACAAATTATGCTTAAATTATATAGATAGAGAAAGACGGGTCTATAATGAATAATATTGTACCATCCTGCTTAAGCAATTCCTTCAGTTCCTTCACAAGAGTCTCTTTCCTTTTCATTTGGTCCTGTCTCGATCTCATCTGACTTGCCTGGTCATCTTTGCTCTAGAAAGTCCCATTTCATCAGAAAATTAAAATGCAGTGTTTTACAGTTTACACATCACAACATACTGTACACAACATACAGTACCTGTCAAAAGTTAGGACACACCTACTCATTAAAGGGTTTTTCTTTATTTGTACATCAAAACTATGAAATAACACATGTATTGTGTTAAACAAATCAAAATATACTATATATTTCAGATTCTTCAAAGTAGCCACCCTTTGCCTTGATGGGAGCTTTGCACACTCTTGGAATTCTCTCAACCAGCTTCATGAGGTAGTCACCTTCATGAGGTAGTCAATGCATTTCAATTAACAGGTGTGCCTTGTTAAACGTTAATTTGTGGAATGTCTTTTCTTCTTAATGCGTTTGACCCAATCAGTTGTGTTGTGACAAGGTAGGGGTGGTAAACAGAAGATAGCCCTATTTGGTAAAAGACCAAGTCCATATAATGGCAAGAAGAGAAATGACAGTCCATCATTACTTTAAGACATGAAGGTCAGTCAATCTGGAAAATGTCAAGAACTTTGAAAGTGTCTTCAAATGCTGTTGCAAAAACTCTCAAGCGCTATGATGAAACTGGCTCTCATGACGACCACCACAGGAAAGGAAGACCCAGAGTTACCTCTGTTGCAGAGGATAAATTCATTAGAGTTAACTGCACCTCAGATTGCAGCCCAAATAAATGCTTCACAGAGTTAAAGTAACAGACATCAACATCAACTGTTCAGAGGAGACTGCATAAATCAGGCATTCATGGTTGAATTGCTGCAAATAAACCACTACTTAAGGACACCAATAAGAAGAGGAGAATTGCTTGGGCTAAGAAACACAAGCAATGGACATTAGACCGGTGGAAATCTGTTCTTTGGTCTGATGTGTCCAAATTTGAGCTTTTTGGTTCCAACCGCTGTGTCTTTGTGAGACGCAGAGTAGGTGATCGGAAGATCTCTGCATGTGTGGTTCGCACCGTGAAGCATAGAAGAGGATGTGTGATGGTGCTATCCTGGTGACACTGTCAGTGATTAATTTAGAATTCAAGGCACACTTAACCAGCTTGGCTACCACAGCATTCTGCAGCAATACGCCATCCCATCTCGTTTGCGCTTAGTGGGACTATCATTTGTTTTTCAACATGACAAGGACCCAAAACACACCTCCAGGCTGTGTAAGGGCAATTGACCAAGGAGAGTGATGGAGCGCTGCATCAGATGACCTGGTCTCCACAATCACCGACCTCAACCTAATTGAGATGGTTTGGGACGAGTTGGACAGCAGAGTGAAGGAAAAGCAGCCAACAAGTGCTCAGCGTATGTGGGAACTCCTTCAAGACTGTTGGAAAAGCATTCCTCATGAAACTGGTTGAGAGAATGCCAAGAGTGTACAAAGCTGTCATAAAGCCAACTTTGAAGAATCTGAAATATAAAATATATTTAGATTTTTTTAACACTTTTTTGGTTACTACATGATTCCATGTGTTATTTCATAGTGTTGATGTCTTCACTATTATTCTACTATGTACAAATAAATAAAAACCCTGGAACGAGTAGGTGTATCCAAACTTTTGACTGGTACTGTACATCAGGAGAACTTATCATCAGCAAGAATTAGTTTTATCTCAGAGAAAAGAGTGTGATTGGAATGATACTGCCAGGTCAATTACCTTTTGTTTGTCTGAATTCCTCTGGGAATGGTTGCTATCATGTGGATCACTATCGGCCCTTTCCTCCCTTGTTGCTAAGAAAGCAAGTGAAATGCAATTAGTCAGATAAGTAATATAGATTCACGTTTCCTGCAAGATGAATGTGTTGTATATAGACTGCTCTAACCTTTAATAATGGACTTTAAAGACTCCAGTGCTTGTCGTATTGGTGCTGTTCCAAGTGCTGGCGAGGCCAGTCTGGGCTCCTGTGATTCCCCAGCTACAAGAGGAAGAGGCAGCATTGGTGCTGGTAACGGCAGTTTCTCCTCCTGCTTCTGCTCCGGCATCTTCCCATCCGTTTGCTGATGCAGCTTGATCATCATCTTCCTGATTTCCGCCGTGCCCAGATTCATCCCAATGGTTTTCAGCATGGTCTTGATCTTCTCACACTCCTTCACAGTGGGGTCGGGGGCAGGTTTCACATCAGGAGCAGGGACAGGCTGTACCCTCGGTTCAGGCCTCACACTGAACTGGACCAGTGGAAGAGGCATCGTGAAGTCCTGGATTTCACCATGGTTCCCGAACAGAGGCATGCTTTGATAGTAAGGAGGGCCTGCCGGTGAGACCTCTGCAGAACTTTTCTGGGTAATGGTTGTGGACTGTGCAAAAGGCAGGGTGGCAGGTCGTTGTTTTGCCTGGTTATCCTCATTCCCATAAAGGAAGTCCTCCTCATCCTCAACCTCCTCCGGTTTCTGAACAGGCGAGACCTCCCTAGTACCCTGCAGCCAGAATAAGTCACAGCCCACTCTCTCATGGGGGATGAGATTGCTGTCAGTTTCCTGCTGTCTCATCTGAGGAACTTCCTGTCCACTGACTGGATTAGGCCCATCCGGAACTTGAAGAATTCCTGTCTTCTGGCCGAGACTGGCCAACCTGGAATACTGCTGCTCTGGAGTTCTCTGCTGAAGTTATTGGTCTGGAACAAATTGAAAAGACAATGGGTTTTATTGTGAGAATTTCTTTTACATTTGTTAGATTGCCTAGCCTTCTTCACTGCAGATATAATTGATAGTTTTACAGAAAAATGGATCTCGCAAGGTTTGTAGAACATTCATTAACTTAACATACCCCATGATGACACGTCTTTCTCATATTATACCTGGATTGTGAGAATGGCATTCTTGATGAAAGGCATACTGTCCTCCAGTTTGAGGCACTGGAGCAGTTCATTGTAAGCGGAGGCGTGACTACTGATGCTGCTGCCGCTACAGCTCCGACTGGGGCTCCTTTTGTCCCTGTGGTCTGGGTGATGTTCCACTCGGCCCTGACACTTTCCACGGCTGCGACTCCTACTCCTTGCTCTGCTTTTGCTCCTTGTCTGACTTTTCCCTTGGCTCCGGCTGCTACTACGAGCCTTGCTTTTGCTTCTGACCTAGCTCTTTCCACGATTGTGACTCCTGCTCTGTGGTCTGCTTTTCCATCTTGCCTGGCTTTTTCCTCGGGTACGACTTCTGCTGCGCGGACGGCTCTTGCTTCTCACCTGGCTCTTTGCTCGGCTCTTGCTCCTGCTTTCCTTTGCTGGACTACGAGATTTTCTCCGGAGTCTTTGCCTCTCATAGCCCCGGTCTTCTGGTACACCTGGTGCATTGACTGCCTACCCTGCGTCTGACAGGTTGAGTCCTTTGAGGAAGTCAGGGACTGGCTTATTGGTTGCAAAGCATCTGAAGAATTCTTCACCAGCTGTCAAGTTCTCACTGATATACAAGTAAAAGCTGTTTAGATTCCTGTCCATTGCAAGCAGCTATAATTGAATGAGGTTGTGAACTAGGGGGCAATTCCACGTCAGCGTAGGTGGAAAATATTTTTGGTATGTCAGATTGTTCTGACAATTCTCACATAGAAAGGATGTTTAACATGCTTTTTACATTTGTATTACAAAACATTATTATTATTTTATCATTATGAAAGAGGCCATTTTAGGCCCTTTTTAGAACTATACATGCCTCCTGTGATCCGTGAACTGTTCAAGATACAGATAACATCTTGACGTCATTATGCCCCTTATAGTGTGCTCTCAAATATGGAGTGTATAGATTCTGAAATACAAATGTTCACATTCACTTATTCAACATTAAAATATGAATATTAAAATCCTTAAGAGTCCAAGTAACATAATCCTTATCCAAATTCGTCAGTTTAAGGTAGAGATTTTTTTTGCATGGGCTGCGTCTCAATTAACCACATCTGCCTATGTCGGCCTTCCGTATCTGCGGTGGAAGGTGGCCGAGCTAAATTCTCACAAAAACGTCTGTGCGTCTGTGGAAAGGGGAGATGGTGTTCTCGTTTTGTTCTACGTCCCCCACAAGTGTCACGGGACTCATCTGAAGGTAACCCACACAAATGAATGGAAGTATAAAGGTAGTTTTGTGCCAACAAATATAAGACGTTAAATATGTGTCCAAAAAAAACCTCAAACATTTCCTGAGCTTTCTTATATGTCCTAGATATAGGACAGACACTTCAAAACCTTATTCCTTAAGATGTATTTTTGACTGTCTTTTTTGCCATTTATGAATATGTTATTCAATGTGTTTCTATGGGCTATAGTAGTAAAGGCCATTTTTACATAAAATTTGACATTATAGGTCACAGCCCTCATTTTGGATTGCACATTCAGCAAATTACCAGCAGAGGGAGTTCCCTTTAAAACCGTTTAAACAAAAATAAATGTCCATGTCAAGAAAAGCTTACCAGCAGCCATCTGCAGTACTTTTTTAAAGCCAATGTAAAATAATCCAGCAAAGCTCCGTATCCACTGGCACTTAAAATTAGGGCGAAATTTCAGCTGGCTCAAATTTAACAACTGGTACCAGATTCACAACTGGTGTCAGATTGATTAGAATTTGGGCTGATGCCAGAGTTCCTATGCAACCACCAGCTGATCACTGCTAACACCACAGATAGGGTTAGTTATAAAAATCTTTGCAGACACCACGTTTAGTTAGCTCGTCTGGGCTTGTTGCTGTTAGCTATCACATAGACAAGCAGTACTGCAGTAGTTAGACATGACACAAATTACCACCATAGCTGGATCCTTCATTTATTTTTGCACTACACAAACTTATGAGAACAGTCAGCCCTCGAATGCTAGCGACCTAACATTAGCTTGCAAATCAGCGTTGAAACAAGCTAGCTAGCTAATGTGCGCTAGCAGGAATTTTGCTGGCCAGGTCATATCGAAAGCTAGCTAGCTACATCATATCAAACCTGCTTGGTTAGCTAGCCAGCTAATAGTCAATGCCATGGCAATCAAGACAGGAATTAAGCTCGCTAGCTAACCTGTTACGCTAGCGATGACGCTAATTGTTTTGCTAGCTAGCTAACATTAGCAAGCTAAATACGTTGAGCAAAAAAATAACGCAACATGTAAAGTGTTGGTCCCATGTTTCATGAGCTGAAATAAGAAATCCTAGAAGTGTTCCATATGCACAAAAAGCTTATTTCTCTCAAAACAAATTTGTTTACATCCCTGTTGGTGAACATTTCTCCTTTGCCAAAATAATCCATCCACTTGACAGGTGTGGCATATCAAAAAACTGAGGAGTATTTCTGTCTGTAACAAAGCTGGGCCTGGCTCCCCAGTGGGTGGAAATCCATAGATTAAGGCCTAATTAATTAATTTCAATTGACTGATTTCTTTATATTTTTTATTTAAATGTTTACCTTTCTTTAACTAGGCAAGTCAGTTAAGAACAAATTCTTATTTTCAATGACGGCCTAGGAACAGTGGGTTAACTGCCCAGTTCAGGGGCAGAACAGATTTTTACCTTGTCAGCTCGGGGATTCGATCTTGCAACCTTTCAGTTACTAGTCCAATGCTCTAACCACTAGGCTACCTGCTGCCCAATATATAAACTGTAACTTAGTAAAACCTTTGAAATTGTTGATTGTTGTTTTTATATTTTTGTTCAGTATTTGAAAATACTGTCGGCTGTAACTATGTTATAACCAGTTAAGTGTACAGTAAGTGTATATTTTGCATAGTGAAATTATTTTGATGTGAAAGTAGAGGGCTTTATGTTTCCAAAACCGCATCTCAAGCAAGATTTATTAACGCTTCTAAACGTTAAAACAGAGGTTTGGGATTGTAGTTCACATGGAGCCAGCGGTGAGCGGTACTAATGGCTAAGAACCCTAAGAGTAAGGCAGGGGTTCAGTTAAAATGGCGCCGAAGAGGATGGCTGATGTTTTACATGCTCCTAACCAATTGTACAATTTTTATAGATTCTTTTGTTGTTGCGTTGTTTAACTTATTTTGTAACTTATTTTGTACATTATGTTGCTGCTACCGTCTCGTATGACTGAAAATAACTTCTGGACATCAGAACAGCGATTACTCACCACGAACTGGAAGAAGCTTTTTCCTTTAACGAGTCCAACGAGAAGGATATACTGCTCTCCCGGGAACAGGCCCAAATCCCTGTCATTTGCGTGAAGAAAAGACAGAGGAAAAGATAACGCAGATCGGGCTGCCTTCTGAGAATCTGTAGGTGAGCGAATAAACTCCCACTGCCATCCGTCCTACTTGCTAACATGCTGTCATTGGAAAATAAAATTGATGACCTACGATTACCCTACAAATCGACGACGTCATCCCCACAGTGACCGTATGTACATATCCCAACCAGAAGCCATGGATTACAGGCAACATCGAGCTAAAGGCTAGAGCTGCCAATTTCAAGGAGCAGGACACTTATAAGAAATCCCGCTATGCCCTCGGACTAACCATCAAACAAACAACCAACAAACAAGTGTCAATAGAGGATTACGATTGAATCCTACCAAACCAGCTCTGACGCTCGTCGGATGTGGCAAAAACTATTACGGACTATAAAGGAAAACCTAGACGCGAGCTGCCCAGTGACGCGAGCCTACCAGACGAGCTAAATGCCCTTTATGCTCGCTTCGAGGCAAGCAACACTGAAGCATGCTGTTCTGGATGACTGTGTGATAACGCTCTCGGTGGCCGATGTGAGCAAGACCTTTAAACAGGTCAGCTTTCACAAAGCCGAAGGGCCAGATGGATTACCAGGACGTGTACTCAAAGCATGCACGGACCAACTGGCAAGTATCTTCACTGACATTTTCAACCTCTCCCTGACTGAGTCTGTAATACCTACATGTTTCAAGCAGACCACCATAGTCAGTGTGCCCAAGGAAGCGAAGGTAACCTTTCTAAATGATTACCACCCCGTAGCACTCACTTCGGTAGCCATGAAGTGCTTTGAAAGGCTGGTCATGGCTCACATCAACAGCATCCTCCCGGATACCCTAGACCTATTCCAATCCGCATACTGCCCCAACAGATGTACAGATGATGCAATCGCACTCCACACTGCCCTTTCCTATCTGGACAAAAGGAACACCTATGTGAGAATGCTGTTCATTGACTACAGCTCAGCGTTCAACACCATAGTGTCCATGAAGCTCATCACTAAGCTAAGGACCCTGGGACTAAACACCTCCCTCTGCAACTGGATCCTGGACTTCCTGACGGGCCACCCCCAGGTGGTAAGGGTAGGTAACAACACGACTGCCACGCTGATCCTCAACACTGGGACTCAGGGGTGTGTACTTACTCCCCTCCTGTACTCCCTATTCACCCACGACTGCATGGCCAAACCCGACTCCATCACCATCATTAAGTTTGCTGATGATACAACAGTGGTAGGCCTGGTCACCGACAACAATGAGAGGTCTGGCAGTGTGGTGGCAGAACAACAACCTCTCCCTCAATATGAGCAAGACAAAGGAGCTGATCGTGGACTACGGGAAAAAGCGGGCCGAACAGGCCACCATTAACAGCACCGTGGCTGTAGTGGAGTGGGTCGAGAGTTTCAAGTTCCTTGGTGTCCACATCACCAACAAACTATCATGGTCCAAACACACCAAGACAGTCGTAAAGAGGGCACGACAACGCCTTTTCCCCTCAGCAGACGGAAATTATTTGACATGGTCCCCAAATCCTCAAAAAGTTCTACAGCTGCACCTTTGAGAGCATCATCATGACTGTAAGGCGCTACAGAGGGTAGTGCGTACGGCCCAGTTCATCAATGTGGGCAAAGCTTACTGCCATCCAGGACCTATATAATATGCGGTGTCAGAGGAAAGCCCATAAAATTGTCAGAGACTCCAGTCACCCAAGTCATAGACTGTTTTCTCTGCTACCGCACGGCAAGCGGTACCGGAGTGCCAAGTCTAGGGCCAAAAGGCTCCTTAACAGCTTCTACCCCCAAGCCATAAGACTGCTGAACAATTAATCAAATGGCCACCGGAATATTACATTGACCACTCCCCCATTTATTTTGTACACTGCTGCTACTCACTGTTTATTATCTATGCATAGTCACTTCACCCCTACACACATGTACAAATTACCTCAACTAACCGGTACCCCGATATATTGCCTCATTAATTTTATGTTATTGTGTTATTTTTTACTTTAGTTAATTTGGTAAATATTTTCTTAACTCTTCTTGAACTGCACTGTTGGTTAAGGGCTTGTAAGTAAGTGTAGACCTTACTGTGAAATGCTTTTTGTATTTGGTGCATGTGACAAATAAAGTTTGATTTGAATGCCACCTCGGGTTCTGGAGAGCATGTACAGGTCTAAAAAGGGACTAAAATAGCCACTGAAATCATAGTTTTGTAAATTGTTTGTGATACAAATGTAAAAAACCTGTCAAACATGCTTCCTCCCAATCAAGTTTCTATGTGAGAATAGCCTGAACAATCTGAGATACCAAACATATTTTCTGCCTATGCTGACATGGAATCATCCCTAAACTATGTATGCATCATAAAATTCATGAACCCTGACATTTCCCAACCTCTCGTTTCTTTGACGTGGTTCCAAAGGATTGGTGGGCCACTGTGGCATCTGAAGATGCTGTGTGTATGGTGGGTGAATCTGTTGACTGCCCAGACTTATCACTGTATTGCGGTCAATGGAGAAACTGCTGCAGTGTGGGGTCTGGTTGAGGTACAAACAACATGTAAACAAACTGACCATTGTAATCATCAACATTTTGGTGCTTTGGCTCTGTGCACCATGTCTATCAGCATCCTAGTTTAAGTATAAACCAAGTAGTTAGCGAGCTACAGTAGCGATTCCAACAGCAAAATATTTGATGAAGAAACGAACTCGGTACGGTATGACTTGTTGAAAAGCACATTCGCTGACACGTACATTCATATAATGCTCTCTCATGGGCCCGTGGAGGTATTCACTTCCCGATCCAGGAGGTAAGTGTCCAGGCGGTGGAATATGGAGTGGCGGGCCGAAGGGCCCTCCATAGCAGGGACCGGGTGGAGGTAACGGTACATGACGGGATGGGTGGACAAACGGTCCCCTGGGAAGTTCTTCCGGATTGTGAAAACCACGAAACATTGTCGTGGCACTTCAATTAATGATAGCTATCAATCTTATCAGGGATACGACCAAATGTCTAACAAATAATGTACTCGTCGTTAGCTAGCGATTGTTATGAGCTAACGACTGTGTCGAGTTTCTAAACAGAGGCGCAACTTCGCAATACTTCTGGGAACGCTTGCCAAACAGACCATGCCTGGGTTTGAGAAGTCAATGAGTGGAACGTTCTTCCTTGTTAATTTTCTAGAAATCTAAAGGCACAAACTAGATTCGAGCCAATGTCTTAGGTAGTTGAACATGTTATTACTCCAACCTCGTGAAATTGACAAACTGACACGTTTTCATTCTCGTCAAAACAACTTTATATCGAAGTTGACAAACTGACATGTTTTCATTTTCGTCAAAAGAACTTTATATCGAAGGAGTGCCCTTGAGTTGACGACATGCGCAGTTTGGCGCGAGATGACCGTTATACCCATGACGTGTCTACAATAAATTTAGCTAGCCTACAAATCTGACACACATTCAAGCAGTCTTTCTTACATCCAAGTATGTACACACTTTTGTCTATAAGCAGCATTAGGTGGCGTCTTTCATTAAAGTAACTGAGGAGATACCAGACAAAACTATTTGCAACAGCAAAAATCTTCAGCAACTGCAGCCTCTTTTTACACCATTCCTAGTTATAACAAGCTAACGTAAACAAAAACACACTGGTTTCTTTTCAAGTAAAACTACTTCCACAATTGTCAGCTTACAATATGTAGTTATGATGTAGTTATGATATATACAATACTTTGAAAAGGTATTTGCTTCCTTTCTGATTTTTGCATACTTTTGCTACTGAATGTTATCAGATCTTCAACCAAAACCTAATATTAGATAAAAGGAACCTGTGTTTACAAAAAAAATGTATTTATTTAATTAACAAAGTTATGTAATACTAAATTCCCCTGTGTGAAAATGTAATTGCCCCCTTACATTCAATAACTGGCTGTGCCACCTTGTCACGTTCCTGACCTATTTATGTTAGTTGTTATGTGTGTTAGTTGGTCAGGACGTGAGGTTGGGTGGGCATTCTATGTTTTCTGTTTCTGTGTTGGTTTTGGGTCGCCTGGTATGGCTCTTAATTAGAGGCAGGTGTTTGGCGTTCCTCTAATTAAGAGTCATATTTAGGTAGGCGTTGTCACAGTGTTCGTTGTGGGTGATTGTCTCCTGTGTTTGTGTATGTCGTTGCGCCACACGGGACTGGTTTCGGTTTGTTTGTTAAGTGTCATTTATGTGTAGGCTTTTTCCCTGTTCGTGCGTTCTCGTGTGTTATGTGAGTCCGTCGTTCAGATCTGTTCTACACCGTTTATTTGTTTTGTTAGTGTATAGTCAAGTTCGTGTTTTTTCCGTCTTGTCATTAAATTCATTATGTATTCAAACTCCACTGCGCCTTGGTTCAATCCCTGCTCCTCTTCGGATGAAGAAGAGGAGGACAGCCGTTACAGAATCACCCACCATACCAGAGCCAAGCAGCGGAGTCAACGGAGTAAGGGACAGAAAAAGAAGGAGCAATGGACATGGGACGATGTATTGGACGGAAAGGGTTGCTACACTTGGGAGGAGATCCTGGCTGGGAGGGATCGCCTCCCATGGGAACAGCTGGAGGCACTGAGGAGAGCAGAGGCTACCGGAGAGAGGAACCGGAGCTATGAGGGAACGCGTCTGGCACGGAAGCCAAAAAAGCCCGTAAGTAATTCCCAAAAATTTCTTGGGGGGAGGCTAGGAGGAAGTGGGCCAAGGGCAGGTAGGAGACCTGCGCCCACTTCCCAGGCTTACCGTGGAGAGCGGGAGTACGGGCAGGCGCCGTGTTACGCAGTAGAGCGCACGGTGTCTCCTGTACGAGTGCATAGCCCAGTGCGGGTTATTCCATCTCCCCGCACTGGTAGGGCTAGATTGAGTATTGAGCCAGGTGTCATGAGGCCGGCTCAACGCGTCTGGTCTCCAGTGCGTCTCCTCGGGCCGGCATACATGGCACCGGCCTTACGCATGGTTTCCCCGGTTCGCCTACATAGGCCGGTGCGGGTTATTCCACCTCCCCGCACTGGTCGGGCGACCGGGAGCATTCAACCAGGTAAGGTTGGGCGGGTTCAATGCTCAAGAGTGCCAGTACGCCTCCACGGTCCGGTATTTCCGGCACCACCTCCCCGCCCCAGCCTAGTACCTACAGTGTCTACACTACGCACTAGGCTACCAGTGCGTATCCTGAGCCCTGTTCCTCCTCCACGCACTCTCCCTGTAGTGCGTGTATCTAGCCCGGTGCCTCCAGTTCCGGCCCCACGCACTAAGCTACCAGTGCGTCTCCAGAGCCCTGTACAAACTGTATCTTCTCCCCCTACTAATCCTGATGTGCTTGTCCTCAGCCCGGCGTCACCAGTGCCGGTACCACGCATCAGTTATAGAGTGGGCTTTGAGAATACAGTGTGCCCTGTCCCTGCTCCCCGCACTAGTAGGAAGGTGCTTATCCTTAGCCCGGTGCCTCCAGTTCCGGCACCACGCACCAGGTCTACAGTGCACCGTATCCGGCCAGAGCCATCCGTCTCCCCAGCGCCATCTGAGCCATCCGTCTCCCCAGCGTCATCTGAGCCATCCGTCTCCCCAGCGCCATCTGAGCCATCCGTCTCCCCAGCGCCGTCTGAGCCATCCGTCTGCCAGGAGCCTGCAAAGCCGCCCGTCTGCCATGAGCCTGCAAAGCCGCCCGTCTGCCATGAGCCTACAGAGCCATCCGCCAGACAGGAGCCGCTAGAGCCGTCAGCCAGACAGGAGCCGCTAGAGCCGTCAGCCAGACAGGATCTGCCAGAGCCGCCAACCAGACAGGATCTGCCAGAGCCGCCAACCAGACAGGATCTGCCAGAGCCGCCAACCAGACAGGATCTGCCAGAGCCGCCAACCAGACAGGATCTGCCAGAGCCGCCAGCGAGCCATGAGCAGCCAGAGCCGTCAGAGAGCCATGAGCAGCCAGAGCCGTCAGAGCGCCATGAGCAGCCAGAGCCGTCAGAGCGCCATGAGCAGCCAGAGCCGTCAGCCTGCCATGAGCGTCGAGAGCCGTCAGCCTGCCATGAGCGTCGAGAGCCGTCAGCCTGCCATGAGCGTCGAGAGCCGTCAGCCTGCCATGAGCGTCGAGAGCCGTCAGCCTGCCATGAGCGTCGAGAGCCGTCAGCCTGCCATGAGCGTCGAGAGCCGTCAGCCTGCCATGAGCGTCGAGAGCCGTCAGCCAGCCATGAGCGTCGAGATTCGTCAGTCAGCCATGAGCTGCCCTTCAGCCTGAAACGGCTAGATACCCAGAACTGCCCATCAGTCCAGAGCTGTCTCTCTGTCCGGAGCTGTCTTTCAGTCCGGAGTTGCCCCTCTATCCTGATCTCCCTCTCTATCTTGATCTACCTCTTTATTCTTATCTATCCCTCTGTCTTGATTTATCTCTCTGTCCCGGTGCTGTCCCTATCAGTGATGATACTAAGAAGATTTTGTGGGGGTAAAAGGAGGGTGGACATTCTTAGAGGGAGATGGAAGCTAGGATGGATTATGGTGGGGTGGGGACCTCGCCCGGAGCCTGAGCCACCACCGTGGTTAGATGCCCACCCAGACCCTCCCCTAGACTTTGTGCTGGTGCGTCCGGAGTTCGCACCTTGTGGGGGGGGTAATGTCACGTTCCTGACCTATTTATGTTAGTTGTTATGTGTGTTAGTTGGTCAGGACGTGAGGTTGGGTGGGCATTCTATGTTTTCTGTTTCTGTGTTGGTTTTGGGTCGCCTGGTATGGCTCTTAATTAGAGGCAGGTGTTTGGCGTTCCTCTAATTAAGAGTCATATTTAGGTAGGCGTTGTCACAGTGTTCGTTGTGGGTGATTGTCTCCTGTGTTTGTGTTTGTCGTTGCGCCACACGGGACTGGTTTCGGTTTGTTTGTTAAGTGTCATTTATGTGTAGGCTTTTTCCCTGTTCGTGCGTTCTTGTGTGTTATGTGAGTCCGTCGTTCAGATCTGTTCTACACCGTTTATTTGTTTTGTTAGTGTATAGTCAAGTTCGTGTTTTTTCCGTCTTGTCATTAAATTCATTATGTATTCAAACTCCACTGCGCCTTGGTTCAATCCCTGCTCCTCTTCGGATGAAGAAGAGGAGGACAGCCGTTACACACCTTCAGCTGCAAAGACTGCAAACAAATGGTTCCTGTAGTTTTTGATCAGTCTCTCACATCTCTGTGGAGGAATTTTGGCCCACTCTTAAACTCTGCTACATTTGTGGGTTTTCAAGCATGAACTGCTTGTTTCAAGTCCTGCCACAACATCTCAAATTGTGATTAGGTCTGACTAGACCATTACAAAACTTCAATTTTTTTGCTTTTTAACCATTTTCATGTTGACTTGATTGTGTGTTTTGGATCATTGTCTTGCTGCATGACCCAGCTGCTCTTCAGCTTCAGCTCAGATGGATGGCCTGACATTCTCCTGTAGAATTCTCTGATACAGAGCAGAATTCATGGTTCATTCTATTAAGGCAAGTCATCCAGATCCTGAGCAGCAAAGCATCCTCAGACCATCACACTACCACTAACATGCTTGACCATTGGTAGAAGGTTCATACTGTGGAATGCAGTGTTTGGTGTTTGTTAGGCATAACGCAGGGGTGTCAAACTCATTCCACGGAGGGCCTAGTGTCTGCAGGTTTTTGGTTTTTCCTTTCAATAAAGCCCTAGACAACCAGGTGTGGGGAGTTCCTAACTAATTAGTGATGTTAATTCATCAATCAAGTACAAGGGAGGAGCGAAAACCCGCAGACACTCGGCCCCCCGTGGAATGAGTTTGACACCTGTGGCATAACGGGTCCCATATTGTCCGAAAAGTTATACTTTCCACAGAACATTCTTCCATAAGTCTTGATGATCATCCAGGTGCTTCCAGGTGATTTTTGGCATACTTGAGTCAACTTTTTGGATGAGATGAGTCTCATTATGTCTGGCGAAAACCAAACACTGCATTCCACAGTAAGAACCTCATACCAACAGTGAAGCATGGTGGTGGTAGTTTGATGGTTTTGGGATGCGTTGCTGCCTCAGGACCTGGATGGCTTAATAGGAGGAACCATAAATTCTGCTCTGTATCAGAGAATTTTACAGGAGAATGTCAGGCCATTTGTCTGTAAGCTGAAGCCAGGGGTGCAACTTTCACTGGGGACGGGGGGACATTCTGAAATTGCCGTTTTGTCATTGGAATGTGATACAATACGAGGCAACGGTGTGCTTTACGACCATGCGGATGCCTCAGAGGTAGTCCCCCCCACTTCTAAAACCAAAGTTGCACCCCTGGCTGAAGCTGAAGCGCAGCTGGGTCATGCAGCAAGACAATGATTCAAAACACACAATCAAGTCTACATGAAAATTGTTAAAAAGCAACAACATTTTTTTGTTGTTGTAATGGCCTAGTCAATGTTGTGGCAGGATTTAAAACGAGCAGTTCATGCTTAAAAATCCACAAATGTCTCTGAGTTAAAGCAGTTCTGCATGCAAGATTGAGCCAAAATTTCTCCACAATGATGTGAGAGACTGATCAACAACTACAGGAAGCATTTGGTTACAGTCATTGCAGCTAAAGGTGCCACAGCCACTTGTTCAGTGTAAGGGGACAATTACTTTATCACACAGGGAAATTTAGTATATCTTTTTTTTGTTATTTGTAAACTCAGGTTCCCTTTATCTAATATTAGGTTTTGGTTGAAGATCTGATAACATTCAGTTAAAAAAATATGCAAAAGTAGAGAATCAGAAAGTGGGCAAATACTTTTTACAGCACTGTATCTCATAGTGAGTCATTTATGAGATAGTAAGTTGTTATCTCATTATGACTTATGAATTTAATTATGACTTACATATCTCATAACAAAGACTCATAATTCTGACTTACTATCTCATAACTGGTAGTCAGGTTTATTTTTTTCGTGGCAGGAATGAGCTTCCATATCACTTGGCATGTTTGATTTACAATGATAAATTGTAGACGGTCTGTGCCATTTAGCCACCACTAGAGGGTGATGGCTGATAACACACATTTTACATGTTTACATTTCCCAGTTCACTTTAGTGATTCCAGACATCTAAATAGAACATGAAAGGCATTTTTCCAGATGTTGCTTCCTCTTTCTAAATTAGATCTAAATTGACCTGTACCTGCTCCCTATGGGAGACATCATGTTGTGGACACCCCATCTTCCCTCTCTACGTCCCACTGGTTCAACATGTAAAAAATACTGGTACTCCAGTCTGATAAACAGGAGTCAATTTTTTATTTGGTCGTTTACAGTGTAAAGGTCGATAGATTACATGCCACATATGGAGAAACATAATTCTTAGCACTCCAGGTGATATCTTTAAGACATGGTGCCCCCCCAGTGAAGATACAACACACATAGGTCTACTAAGCAGAGATAGAGAAAGAAGACAGAATTGGCAGATCAAACCATAGCACATGGTCGACAAGATGGAGCAGGACAACATTGACACACAGTATAGAGCAGATGTATACATAATAGTGAAATATGAAAATAAATGGGAAATGAGTAGGCTACTAAGAGCAGATGGTTCATAGGAATTATGTAAAACTTCTATAAATACATTATATTATCATCACTTTATTTTTCCTTTGTTCAAAAATACACTATGTTTTTAAAGACCATAACCCCAACATAATCCATCAAGGTAATGCATTTAACACATAAATAAAAATGGTCATTTTGACCAAGGTAATGTATATATTTGGATGTAGCCTATGAAGTAGCATTTTTTTGTTGTTGCTTTTTAACCATTTTCATGTAGACTTGATTGTGTGTTTTGAATCATTGTCTTGCTGCATGACCCAGCTGCGCTTCAGCTTCAGCCAGGGGTGCATTCATATTATATACATAAATCCAATATTCAAGTTTTTATTAGTTGGTGAATTCTGCCTCTCTAAAAATGCATCTGATATTGGACTGCAGTGACAGTTGTTTTTGGCCTCAGAATATGTGTTGGCTTTACTTTTCCCTCAAACATAGACTGTCAGCAGGTAACAGGGCTAGAGACGGTACATTGCACTGTTTCAAAAATACGCAAGGAGTAGAAACACCGCCATATGATTGGTTTCAGGAAAGCATTGAATGAGAGTTTTCTGTGGTAACCGTCAATAACAATCTGACAATTCTAAACTGAATACTAGGTGCTGAAAATCTGTAGTTTTATTTACAGTACATAAAAATGTGTATAAATTTGCCACATCAACAAATAAAATAAAATTGGCACAGGCTAATTAAACAATGCTAGAAAATGCTCTCCATAAACAATACATTAGACAGTATGAAAATAGATGACAAACGTACAATCAAGTGAGAACACACTTTTCTCAAGTAGACCAGTTAATGTTGATAATAGTGTCATCAATATTGTTGACAATAATTTAACAGAAATAATATAAAGTCTTGTTGGAATGTGTCCTGAATATTAAAAAAAGGATGTCGTTGTAGAAGTGAAGTTGTCATTGTCGTAATATCCCTTATAGGCATGATAACTCAGAACCTTTTTCAAAACAAGCAATAAAGTCATTTTGTGGTAATTACACAACATGACCAAAAGTATGTGAACACCTGCTTGCCAAACATCTCATTCCAAACTCACAGGCAATAATATGGAGTTGGTCCCCCTTTTCCTGCTATAACAGCCTCCACTCTTCTGGGAAGGTTTTCCACTAGATGTTGGAACATTGCTACAGGGACTTGCTTCCCGTTCAGCAAGAAGAGCATTAGTTAGGTCGAGCACTGATATTGGGCGATTAGGCCTGGCTCGCAGTCGGCATTCCAATTAATTCCAAAGGTGTTCGATAGAGTTGAGGTCAGGGCTCTGTGCAGGCCAGTCAAGTTCTTCCACTCCGATCTCGACAAACCATTTCTGTATCGACCTCGCTTTGTGCACGAGGGCATTGTCATGCTGAAACAGGAAAGGGCCTTCCCCAAACTGTGGCCACAATGTTGGAAGCACAGAATCATCTAAAATATCATTGCATGCTGTAGCGTTAATATATCCCTTCACTGGAACTAAGGGGCCTAGACCAATCCATGAAAAACAGCCCCAGACCATTATTCTTCCTCCATCAAAATGTACAGTTGGCACTAAGCATTCGGGCAGGTCGCGTTTTCCTGGCATCAACCAAACCCAGATTCTAGCTCGTCTGGTAAGCTCGCGTCACTGGGCAGCTCGCATCACTGGGCAGCCCTACAAAGTTTCTCTTTGTAGTCCATAATAGTTTTTGAGCCCTACCACATCCAACGAGCGTCAGAGCCGGTGTAGTAGGAGTCAATCTTAAACTTGTATTGACGCTTTGCTTGTTTGATGGTTAGTCTGAGGGCATAGCACTATTTCTTATAAGCGTCCGGATTAGTGTCCCGCTCCTTGAAAACGGCAGCTCTAGCCATTAGCTCGATGCAGATGTTACCTGTAATCCATGGCTTCTGTTTGGGATATGTACGTATGGTCACCGGACGTCGTCTATGCACTTATTGATGAAGCCGATGACTGAGGTGGTATACTCCTCAATGCCATTGGATGAATCCCAGAACATATTCCAGGCTGTGCTGGCAAAACAGTCCTGTAGCGTAGCATCTGCGTCATCTGACCACTTCCGTATTGAGCGAGTCACTGGTACTTCCTGCTTTAGTTTTTGTTTGTAAGCAGGAATCATGAAGATAGAATTATGGTCAGATTTGCCAAATTGAGGGCAGGGGAGAGCTTCGTATGCATCTCTGTGTGTGGAGTAAAGGTGGTCTAGAGTTTTTTTTCCTTTGATTGCACGTGACATGCTGGTAAAAATTTGGTAAAACGGATTTAAATTTTCCTGCATTGGCTCCGACCACTAGGAGCGTCACTTCTGGATTAACATTTTCTTGTTTGCTTATGGCCTTATAGAGTTGGTTGAGTGCAGTCTTTGTGCCAGCGTTGGTCTGTTGTGGTAAATAGACGACTATGAAAAATATAGATGAGAACTCTCTTGGTAGATAGTGTGTCTACAGCTTATCATAAGGTACTCTACCTCAGGCGAGCAATACCTCGAGACTTCTTTAATATTAGACATCGCGCACCAGCTGTTATTGACAAAAAGACACACACCCCCACCCCTCGTCTTACCAGACAAAGCTTCTTCTCTGTTTTGCCGGTGCATGGAAAATCCTGCCAGCTCTATATTATCCGTGTCGTCTTCAGCCATGATTCGGTGAAACAAGATATTACAGTTTTTAATGACCCGTTGGTAGGGTAATCGTAGGTCGTCAATTTTATTTTCCAATGATTGCATGTTAGCAAGTAGAACGGATGGCAGTGGGAGTTTATTCGCTCGCCTACAGATTCTAAGGCAGCCCGACCTTTTCCCTCTTTTCCTCCGTCTTTTCTTCACGCAAATGACGGGGATTTGGGCCTGTTCCCAGGAAAGCAGTATATCCTTCTCGTCGGATTCGTTAAAGGAAAAAGCTTCTTCCAGTTCGTGGTGAGTAATCGCTGTTCTGATGTCCAGAAGTTATTTTCAGTCAAACGAGACGGTAGCAGCAACATTATGTACAAAATAAGTTACAAAATAAGTTGCAAAAAAACTGTTGGTTAGGAGCATGTAAAACGTCAGCCATCCTCTTCGACGCCATCTTATCAAAACATGGTTTCCATGTGTTTAATGCCATTCCATTTGCTCAGTTCCAGCCATTACTATGTGCTGTCCTACCCTCAGCAGCCCCCACTGATGGAAACCCATTTCATGAAGCTCACAACAAACAGTTATTGTGCTGACGTTGCTTCCAGAGGCAGTTTGGAACTCGGTAGTGAGTGTTGCAACGGATAATAGACAATTGTTAGGTACTGCGTGCTTCAGCACTCGCCGGTCCCGTCCTGTGAGCTTTTGTGGCCTATCACTTCGAGGCTGAGCTGTTGTTGCTCCTAGACATTTTCACTTCACAAGAACAGCATTTACAGTTGACCGGGGCAGCTCTAGCAGGGAAGGAATTTGAAGAACTGGCTTGTTGGAAAGATGGCATCCTATGACGGTGCCATGTTGAAAGTCACTGAGCTCTTCAGTAAGGCCAATCTACTGCTAATGTTGTGTGCTTGATGTTATACACCTGTCAGCAACAGGTGTGGCTGAAATAGCCAAATCCACTAATTTGAAGGGGTGTCCACATACTTTTGTATATATAAGTGTATGTGAGTGTGAGACAAGAAGAGAATTCAAATGTCAGATTAGTGGCATTCATTAGTGTAACATTATACATGCATGTGTATGTTCTCAATACCCAACACGTAACAACCCCAGTAGAGCTATATAAGATCTGGCAACAAGATCAATGAGAACTTATGCAGACCAATGTACTCGAAAGCAGCTCAGCCAAGCATATGGAAAGAACCTCTGTGGCATCACAACACTTTGCTGTTCTTGATTTCAGCCAGGTATGATGATACTGTGGGTTTAGGAGACCTTGCAGGAACAACACATTATCCATGAGTAGTCCAGCAGCATAGAGAGCGATATTGCTCTGACTCATGTCACCCACTAAGCACTGAATCATTGTCATCCCTTAAAGGCCCAGTGCAGTCAAAAACGTAATTTCCATATGTTTTATATACCGTATATTTCCATAATGCCCTTTGCGTAAAAAGACTGCCTGAAATTTCAGCCTGTTTTGGTGGGACAGAGCTTTGGTCTGCCTGGTGACATCACCAGGAGGTAAATTAGTTAATAGACCAATAAGAAAGAGAGTTCCAAACCTCTGCCAATAACAGCTAGTTTTCCCCTCCCCTCTCAGACCACTCCCAGACAGTTCTAGCAAAATGATTGCTTGAGAAATTGCTCTTTGCTAAGAATCTATTTGTTTCATTTTGACCATTTTAATTGAAAACAATCACAGTAAGGTACTTAATTGTTACACAAAAATTATTTGATGTTGAGATAAAGAAAAAGGGCTGCATTGGACGCCTTGGATATCTCGCTAATATACACAATATTTCCCCCATGCTCCTCCCCCAACATGGAGTCCTCTGACCCTGCAGTCCTGTTCTTGGCTCTGTCCTACTGTGTCAAACAGAGGTCAGACTCTATTGTCATTACAGAGACCTCCTTGTCAAACTCACCTGCCGTACCTACTTGTCCCTACCTTGAGGCCCTACAAGAAGTCTCTCTACAGATGAAAATAAACTCCCTCCCCTTACATAACCTGCTGTATCCTTGGTGATGGAGGAACTGACCTTTCTCACTCAACTGATGCCTGGCAACCACAGCACAAGCACCTGGGTTCACACCTGGTGCCACTGTAAGCAAGTGCGTAATCAGTGCTCCACTGACTGAAGGCTTAGTGGAGATTCCATTACCTCTGCCTGAATGCAACAGGCTTGATTCTTCAGCTGATGAAAATAGGTCAAAGGTCACTCAAATGGTGTCTCTATGTGGACAATGAGAAACATTGTTGACTCATATTCACATATTCAGCCTGCAATGCTTTGAAATAACCGGAACACTTTAAACATTGAATCGCCTGACTATATGAAATATCACATACCTAAACCCATAAATAAATGTAAAGTCTCTGTAGTTTACCTCATTGTCCTGAGTGGATACAGAGTTCAAATCCCTTTGAAATAATAAGGCTGAAAACAATAAGGCTTTCTTGACTAACCAAAAGACAACTATTCCTTAAATTTATAGCACAAGTCTCAGTGGTTGTATTGTTCTTTTCCTCATGCTAACACAGCAAGTACCATTTCTTGTATTCCAGACTAAGATATAGAACTGGCACATAAACGATCATCAGTTGTCGTGCTACATGTCGTGCCACTTTTAATCCATTACCCTTAGGAACAATGTACCTGCCACTTTTTCCCTCATATTCATCTTCACCTTTAACTTTCTATTGCTTTACATCTTGATCTCTTAATGCATTCTCACATCTCCAAATGCATTCTCACTTTGCATCCCCCACCCAGTCCATCAAAAAACGTTCAGTGTCCTCAAAATGTCAATCAAACAATATACATTTTTGCAACTAAGCCACGTGACCCAAAGAACTTATTTTTTTCAGCAAATCAACAGTAGATAACACACATGTGTGCTCCACAGACCACACACAAATTAAATAGGAAGCATGTACATGCTCCGACATTCATACAGGCACAGGTAGACACCCGCTCATTTACGTTCAGTCAGTCAAACACTGGTGAGCCCCAACAAACCTAAATCACATGTACTGTAAGTAGTCCAGGATCGTTTTCCAATGACACTGATGGGTTGTGAAGGCAGGGTGTGTAGAGCTGGGGAGCATTGAGGACAAGGGCTTTTTCAGTCCCATCACTCACATCCCTGTTTCGGGATTAAACATCAGTATTCATATGTGGTTCACTGAAGACCTGTCTGGATAGGTCAGAGGAAGTCCATCCTACTCCAGGTCACCAAATGGGGGCCTCAAGCAGCCAAGTACTTCGCCCAGTGAGGAGAGCTTCCTGATGCTGGCTTCCAAGGGCCTCCTGGAGCCCTGGGTTCGGCCCTTGGTGTCTCCAAGTCAGCTGTCCTGAGTGCAAGAGGAGAGACACGCACTGTAGTCACATACTCAGAGCTCACGATAGAGGAGAGAAGACAGGAACACACTAGCCAGGTATTCCCAAGAAGTCACTACTGTAAATAGACATTCAGTTATTGTATTCTTGTTTTTCTTTACAATTAGATTGCATTGGTAACAAATAGGCCAATGATATGGTTTTATGTTCTGAAGGCTTGGCCTAAAATAGTGTATAAGAGATCATACAGGTTCTGTAGTGATTCCTATGTTGAAGATGTAAAGAATATTGTGTTGTATTGTTTATTGAGGAGCAACCAGACGCCGCACTTGACATATTTATAAAAACTATTTCAACAATTTTACTGAGTTACAGTTCATATAAGGAAATCAGTAAATTTCAATAAATGAATTAGACCTGGGAGGGCATAGGCCGACCCACTGGGGAATCAGGCCCAGCAAATCAGAGTTTTTCCCCACAAAAGGGCTTTATTACAGATAGAAATACTCTTCAGTTTCATCAGCTGTCCGGGTGACTAGTCTCAGACGATCCCGCAGGTAAAGAAACCAGATGTGTAGGTCCTGGGCTGGCGTGGTTTCACGTGGTCTGCGGTTGGACATACTGCCAAATTCTCTAAAACAACATTGGAGGCGGCTTATGGTAGTGAATTAACAGAAAATTCTGGCAACAGCTCTGGGGGACAATCCCGCAGTCAGCATGCCATTTGCCCACTCCCTCAAAACTTGAGACATCTGTGGCATTGTGTTGTGTGACAAAACTGCACATTTTAGAGTGGCCTTTTATTGTCCCCAGCACAAGGTGCACCTATTTAATGATCATTCTGTTTAAATCAACTTCTTGATATGCCACACCTGTCAGGTAGATGGATTACCTTGGAAACTGAGAAATGCTCACTAACAGAGATGTAAAATGTGTGGCCAACATTTTTGAGAAAAAATATTTTTGTGCATATGGAACATTTCTGGGATCTTTTATCCAGCTCATGAAACATGGGACCAACACTTTACATGTTGCGTTTATATTTTTGTTCAGTATAATAATCATGCACCCAGTAAGAAACTGACTCTAAAAATGGCTAAATCCCTGTGGATTGATGAGAAAGTGAAGCATTATTGTTGAGAGGGACGAGGCAAAAGGAATGGCAAATAAGTCTGTCTACACAGCCGATTGGCAAACGTACTGTAAATTGAGAAATCATGTGACTAAACAAATAGAAGAAGAAACTGTACTATGAAACAAAAAGAAATGTAAAAGATTATAGTAAAATCTTTGGAGCATCATAAATTATATTTTTGGGAAAAAGGCAAACTCAGCTCCATCCTGCATTGAATCAGTGGCTCATTCATCACAAAACCCTCTATTACCAACTACTTTAATGACTTTTTCATTGGCAAGATTATCAAATTTAGGTATGACATGCCAACAATAAACTCTGAACCTTCATATCCATGCATAACTGACCAAATTATGAAAGACAAGCATTGTCATTTTGAATTTTGTAAAGTGAGTGTGAAACATTTTTTATTATTGTTGTCTATCAATAATGACAAACCACCTGGTACTGACAACTTGGACGGATTTTACTGAGGTTGGTAGCGGACTATATTGCCATTCCTATTTGCAATCTCTTCAATCTAAGCCTACAGGAAAGTGTGTTTCCTTAGGCCTGGAGGGAAGCAAAAAGATTTCCGTTATCCAAGAATACCAAAGCACTGGTTCAAACAGCCGACAAATCAGCCTGTTATATATCAAAAACTAAAATCATTGAATTTGGGACAAATCATTCACTAAACCCTCAACCTTGGTGTAACCCTAGATTGTAAACTGACATGGGCAAAACATATTGACGCAACAGTAGCTAAAATAGGGAGAGGTCTGTCTGTGATATAGTGCTGCTCTGCTTTCTTGACATTGCTATTAACAAAACAAGTCCTATTGGCCCTAGTTTTATCACATCTGGACTACGGCCCAGTTATATGGTCAGATGCCAAAATGAAGAACATAGGCAGATTACAGTTGGCCCAGAACAGAGCAGCACGGCTGGCCCTTAAATGCACATGGAGGGCTAATATCAATAATATGCATGTCAATCTCTCCTGGCTCAAAGTACAGATCAGATTGACTGCATCACTACTTCTTTATGAGAGGTATTGACGTGTTGAAAGCACCTCACAGCACATTGCGGACTGTGAAGAGACACACACACACACACACACACACTCTCTCACATGCGGCTGTGGTGGTCATGAAATTTTGTCAGCCGGTGATTGTCCTGCAAATAACTGGCAGTCTCACAGTAAGCACATAAACACATTTAGCATCTCCTGGCTTCCACGCAAGTCTAATAAATCTATGTAATTTAGCCTACACTACACAATAAATCCATTATTTGTTTTAGACAGGTCTAAAGAAACATGACATGAAGAAAATGTAGTACATTTTCAGAACAGAATAGCATACTCTGAGTTGGTCTTACGTTAGGCTCTGATCTGGCTATGCCATATGGCGGTGGGCTACACTAGTTCACTTAGCAGACAAGATTTGTTTAGAATTCCGTGGAATTATTTTATAGTAGTAAGAATACAATTGAACAAAACTGAATAGAATAGAAAGGATATTTTCTCCAAACGATTTGAGCTGTTAACAAAGAAATATGTACTCCTATATGCTTAATTTAGAGTTATTTATGCAACTTTAGTTTGTTTTCAAACGTTGGGCTATATGTTTTGATTTTTAATACATTCTAACACTGCATGATGAGACTCTAATGATGATTTGAAAAAAGTTGTTTGAAAGGCATGGCCTCCTCTTTGTTTTTAGCGCAGGCTATACACACTTCATCAGTCTCTCATTCACAAATTGAGAAACACTTGATAATGCCTCAAATTACTCGGCGGCATCCCCTTTGTGTGGCCGTAATGCCCCCTAAAAAAATCCATGCCTTTTGCGGTCAGTGGCGGTTGTGCCCTTGGGCTGAGTATGTGGCCACTGTGGCTGTAATACGGTCATCGTAAGAGTCCTAACTCTACACACATGTTATTGTGTATTTTATATTGTATGTTTGTAATAATTGAGTAATAATGTAATGTCTTTTGATATTTTCTTTGATGTTTTCAATGTAGGTTGTTGTGTTTTGATGTAGTTGTTTTAACCATATTTGGACCCCAGGAAGAGTAGCTGCTGCCTTGTCAGCAGCTAATGGGGATCATAATAAATACTAAATACAGTATCTCATAATGGGATAAAGGAATATTTGGTAGTGAGTTTTATTGAGGCTCTTAGGATGGAAATCATTTTCAAATATGTTTGATTGAATGTCTAAAAATAGAGGAGTCAGCATGTTCGCAAGTCACCTTCCATCCTTTCATGTATATCCCAAAATTCTTAAAGTAGATGACTTAATAATACCATTAGTGCCTCAGGTTATAACAGCATGATTTGTCTCGATAAAATATTGAACGCCCTGCTTTTGAGCCAAAATATCAGGTCTTTATTTAACCTCTGTAAACTGATGAAAATCAACTTTTTGACACAAGCCACCATCTTTTTTTTAAAGTTCATTGTTGGACATAAAATACTTTAAAAAAACCAGGAAATCAGCTTCAAGAGATTTTAATTTTGGAAATTTGTGCCCAAATATTCCAGGCATAATAGAGAGACATATGTGATCTTATACAAATAATAATAAATAATAATTGATTGGATTTAGGCCTATGTAGCGCTTTTCTACCAACTGAGGTACTCAAAGTGCTTTACATTTTAGGGGGAAATTCACCTCATCCACCATAAATGTGTAGCACCCATCTCAGTGATGAACGGCAACCACTTTTGTGGCAGAACGCTAAGCCCACCTCAGGTATCAAGTGGAGAGGTGATATATGCCAATTCGCAATGAAGGGGGTGATTAGGTGTCCATGATGGAATGTAGCTAGGTTGGGAATTTAGCCATGAAACCAGGTTGAACACCCCAGTGGTCTGTATTTATTTTTCAGTGGGCATTGCATATACTCACTTCCCCACGATGCGTATCACAGTAGTGTAGTGGAGGTATGCGCCGTATCAATAAATAGGGCTGATAGAACAGATCGGAATGTTTAGTTTAAAATGTTGATAAAACTATTATTTCTTCACGTTTTAGGTGCAGCATTGTACACACGGTAGTAGGCCTATGCGCGAATGTTCCAAAATGCAATTTGCGGAAAACACATTTCTAAAATATGCACCCCACATGCACGCTGGACAGAGATGGAAATATCCGTTAGAAAGATTGCCTCCACATTTCTATGGTGGGATTTTGGCTACAGGATACTTTGAAGCAAGGTAAGACATGCCTCATAATATGAAGTAAAACGATAGGCCAAACCGTCTTCTGGTAGATGGAAAGTCTTTCCCAAAAACCACTATTAAAATGTTAACTAGCTACAAAGTAGCCCATGCCTAGTTACATTTACATTTACATTTAAGTCATTTAGCAGACGCTCTTATCCAGAGCGACTTACAAATTGGTGCATTCACCTTATGACATCCAGTGGAACAGCCACTTTACAATAGTGCATCAGATCTTTTAAGGGGGGGGGGCAGAAGGATTGCTTTATCCTAGGTATTCCTTGAAGAGGTGGGGTTTCAGGTGTCTCCGGAAGGTGGTGATTGACTCCGCTGTCCTGGCGTCGTGAGGGAGTTTGTTCCACCATTGGGGTGCCAGAGCAGCGAACAGTTTTGACTGGGCTGAGCGGGAACTGTACTTCCTCAGTGGTAGGGAGGCGAGCAGGCCAGAGGTGGATGAACGCAGTGCCCTTGTTTGGGTGTAGGGCCTGATCAGAGCCTGAAGGTACTGAGGTGCCGTTCCCCTCACAGCTCCGTAGGCAAGCACCATGGTCTTGTAGCGGATGCGAGCTTCAACTGGAAGCCAGTGGAGAGAGCGGAGGAGCGGGGTGACGTGAGAGAACTTGGGAAGGTTGAACACCAGACGGGCTGCGGCGTTCTGGATGAGTTGTAGGGGTTTAATGGCACAGGCAGGGAGCCCAGCCAGCAGCGAGTTGCAGTAATCCAGACGGGAGATGACAAGTGCCTGGATTAGGACCTGCGCCGCTTCCTGTGTGAGGCAGGGTCGTACTCTGCGGATGTTGTAGAGCATGAACCTACAGGAACGGGCCACCGCCTTGATGTTGGTGGAGAACGACAGGGTGTTGTCCAGGATCACGCCAAGGTTCTTAGCGCTCTGGGAGGAGGACACAATGGAGTTGTCAACCGTGATGGCGAGATCATGGAACGGACAGTCCTTCCCCGGGAGGAAGAGCAGCTCCGTCTTGCCGAGGTTCAGCTTGAGGTGGTGATCCGTCATCCACACTGATATGTCTGCCAGACATGCAGAGATGCGATTCGCCACCTGGTCATCAGAAGGGGGAAAGGAGAAGATTAATTGTGTGTCGTCTGCATAGCAATGATAGGAGAGACCATGTGAGGTTATGACAGAGCCAAGTGACTTGGTGTATAGCGAGAATAGGAGAGGGCCTAGAACAGAGCCCTGGGGGACACCAGTGGTGAGAGCGCGTGGTGAGGAGACAGATTCTCGCCACGCCACCTGGTAGGAGCGACCTGTCAGGTAGGACGCAATCCAAGCGTGGGCCGCGCCGGAGATGCCCAACTCGGAGAGGGTGGAGAGGAGGATCTGATGGTTCACAGTATCGAAGGCAGCCGATAGGTCTAGAAGGATGAGAGCAGAGGAGAGAGAGTTAGCTTTAGCAGTGCGGAGCGCCTCCGTGATACAGAGAAGAGCAGTCTCAGTTGAGTGACTAGTCTTGAAACCTGACTGATTTGGATCAAGAAGGTCATTCTGAGAGAGATAGCAGGAGAGCTGGCCAAGGACGGCACGTTCAAGAGTTTTGGAGAGAAAAGAAAGAAGGGATACTGGTCTGTAGTTGTTGACATCGGAGGGATCGAGTGTAGGTTTTTTCAGAAGGGGTGCAACTCTCGCTCTCTTGAAGACGGAAGGGACGTAGCCAGCGGTCAAGGATGAGTTGATGAGCGAGGTGAGGTAAGGTAGAAGGTCTCCGGAAATGGTCTGGAGAAGAGAGGAGGGGATAGGGTCAAGCGGGCAGGTTGTTGGGCGGCCGGCCGTCACAAGACGCGAGATTTCATCTGGAGAGAGAGGGGAGAAAGAGGTCAAAGCACAGGGTTGGGCAGTGTGAGCAGAACCAGCGGTGTCGTTTGACTTAGCGAACGAGGATCGGATGTCGTCGACCTTCTTTTCAAAATGGTTGACGAAGTCGTCTGCAGAGAGGGAGGAGGGGGGGGGGAGGGGGAGGAGGATTCAGGAGGGAGGAGAAGGTGGCAAAGAGCTTCCTAGGGTTAGAGGCAGATGCTTGGAATTTAGAGTGGTAGAAAGTGGCTTTAGCAGCAGAGACAGAAGAGGAAAATGTAGAGAGGAGGGAGTGAAAGGATGCCAGGTCCGCAGGGAGGCGAGTTTTCCTCCATTTCCGCTCGGCTGCCCGGAGCCCTGTTCTGTGAGCTCGCAATGAGTCGTCGAGCCACGGAGCGGGAGGGGAGGACCGAGCCGGCCTGGAGGATAGGGGACATAGAGAGTCAAAGGATGCAGAAAGGGAGGAGAGGAGGGTTGAGGAGGCAGAATCAGGAGATAGGTTGGAGAAGGTTTGGGCAGAGGGAAGAGATGATAGGATGGAAGAGGAGAGAGTAGCGGGGGAGAGAGAGCGGAGGTTGGGACGGCGCGATACCATCCGAGTAGGGGCAGTGTGGGAAGTGTTGGATGAGAGCGAGAGGGAGAAGGATACAAGGTAGTGGTCGGAGACTTGGAGGGGAGTTGCAATGAGGTTAGTGGAAGAACAGCATCTAGTAAAGATGAGGTCAAGCGTATTGCCTGCCTTGTGAGTAGGGGGGGAAGGTGAGAGGGTGAGGTCAAAAGAGGAGAGGAGTGGAAAGAAGGAGGCAGAGAGGAATGAGTCAAAGGTAGACATGGGGAGGTTAAAGTCACCCAGAACTGTGAGAGGTGAGCCGTCCTCAGGAAAGGAGCTTATCAAGGCATCAAGCTCATTGATGAACTCTCCAAGGGAACCTGGAGGGCGATAAATGATAAGGATGTTAAGCTTGAAAGGGCTGGTAACTGTGACAGCATGGAATTCAAAGGAGGCGATAGACAGATGGGTAAGGGGAGAAAGAGAGAATGACCACTTGGGAGAGATGAGGATCCCGGTGCCACCACCCCGCTGACCAGAAGGTCTCGGGGTGTGCGAGAACACGTGGGCAGACGAAGAGAGAGCAGTAGGAGTAGCAGTGTTATCTGTGGTGAGCCATGTTTCCGTCAGTGCCAGGAAGTCGAGGGACTGGAGGGACGCATAGGCTGAGATGAGCTCTGCCTTGTTGGCCGCAGATCGGCAGTTCCAGAGGCTACCGGAGACCTGGAACTCCACGTGGGTCGTGCGGGCTGGGACCACCAGGTTAGGGTGGGCGCGGCCACGCGGTGTGAAGCGTTTGTATGGTCTGTGCAGAGAGGAGAGAACAGGGATAGACAGACACATGGTTGACAGGCTACAGAAGAGGCTACGCTAATGCAAAGGAGATTAGAATGACAAGTGGGCTACACGTCTCGAATGTTCAGAAAGTTAAGCTTACGTTGCAAAAAAATAAGAATAAAATACAAGATCTTATTGACTAAAATGATATAGTACTGCTGGCTGGTGAAGTAGCCTGGCTAGCAGTGGCTACGTTGTTGAAAGTGAAGCTGGCTAGGTAACCTCGACAATTTCACTAAATTTCTCTAAACTACACAATTATCATGGATACAAGGACAGGAAAGACAACTAGCTAACACTACGCTAATCAAGTCGTTCCATTGTAATGTAAGTTTCTACAGTGCTGCTATTCGGTAGAAGTTGGCTAGCTAGCAGTGTTGGCTAGGTAGGAGGACGGCAGCGCGGCAGGCGAAAAATAGCTGGCTAGCTAACCGATAATTACTCAAAGCTACACAATTATCTTAGATAAAAAGATAGCAGAATGATATCATGATGATTATTTGCATTAATCCAGTGGCCATTTATTTTGCTAACTCCATCTCGTGTGCTACACTGCTAATCAAACAATAGTGCTAGGTGCCTGCACACTTGAATTAAGGGGTAATTACTCTAAAAAATCAAAATGTCTCAGATTTTCTCAGAACTCAAAAGTGGTCTCCTAATGTGGATTAACTGTCGGAGAGGGAGGTTAATGTTATGGGCTTAGAACATATACTTTTTATGTTTTTCTGTTTAAAAAAGTGTGACTTTGAGAACGAAAACCTGAAAAATGTGGGAAAATCTGAAACCTGTGAACTTCGTACTCAGTTTCAATAGTAGGCCTACTATAGGCCTACTGCACAGTACAGCTAGGGTTGGCTTGACTGTGAAAGACCAATATGGGATTTATAATTTACAGGTCATTCAGAGTGTATGTCACTGTTTCACCACTACAACACTGGAACACCCCTACTCATACAATAAGTGCCATGGGTTTTTGAATGACCACAGAGTCAGGACACCCGTTTTAACATCCAACCCGAAAGAATGCACCCTACGCAGGGCAATGTCCCTGTCACGTTCCTGACCTGTTTTTGTATGTGTTTAGTTGGTCAGGGCGTGAGTTGGGGTGGGCATTCTATGTTATGTGTTTCTATGTTGGGTTAAATGTGTTGCCTGATATGGTTCTCAATTAGAGGCAGGTGTTTGACGTTTCCTCTGATTGAGAACCATATTAAGGTAGGCTGTTCTCACTGTTTGTTTGTGGGTGATTGTTCCTGTGTCTGTGTCTGTTGCACCACACGGGACTGTTTCGTTTGTTCGTTCGTTTGGCTAGTCTTTCCTGTTCGTGCGTTCTTCGTGTCTATATGTAAGTTCTCAAGTTCAGGTCTGTCTACGTCGTTTGTTGTTTTGTAGTTTGTGTAAGAGTTTTCGTGTTTCGTCTTTCTTTAATAAATTCATTGTCTACATTCAACGCTGCATTTTGGTCCGACCCTTACTCCTTCTCCTCATCCGAGGAGGAGGCATTAGACAGCCGTTACAGTCCCCAAATGTAATCAAGGATTGAAATGATTATGTTTTAGTCAAATATTATATCTGTTTAGGCTTCTTGCGGTCAATTTGCAGTCGACAAATTATTTGTTTTATTATGATCCGCCCCCCCCGAACATCCGTTTAATAAAAAATTGGCCCATGGCTGAATTTAGTTGATGATCCCTGATCTAGATACTCCCAATGAATGAAAGAGAAAATGCCCCTCTGTACCCTGTAACTGAATCCCTTGTTTCCAAAGGGAGGGAAATAAATGAGGCTTTAATAACAAAATATTATGAGGTTGTGAGGCTATAGGTCAAATAGATTCATCACTCACTGTATTATTCTGCATCCCTGAATCTGACCCGGCCAGGTTATCCATTTGGGGCTTGATAAGAAAACATGTATAACACAATAATAACTGTAAGGCTGTAATTGGGCTTTTATTAGAAAGAAAAAGACAGTCTTCAAACATCCATGAGAGAGGATCAACATGAACAACAGAATGTGGATAATAACCACTTGGGGGAGAATGAGTGATAATGGGAGACTCAATGTGACATATGTTGTGTCACAGATAATTAAAATAACCTTAACCTTCACTAAAGACACAAAACAATACACACACACACACACACACACACACACACACACACACACACACACACACACACACACACACACACACACACAAGTACTCACACTTTCCAACACACAGACCAATATACAGAGATCCCCTGATCCATCTACACACTCATCACACACACACCTCAGCAGCAATTACCTTCTCTCTGTGTGGTATTATCCCGTTCTGCACCACCTCTGCAGGTCTGTCCGTCTGCTCCTGGGATTCCCGCCGACCCCTGGGCTCCTCCTGGGCCTCGTTCTCCCAGCGGGCAAAGCCTTTGCTCTTGGAGGCCTGCCGGTGTGGTCGATACTTCATCTTGGGGAAGGTGTGGGAGCCCCCATCCCCAGACCCCCAGGTGTGCTCTGGCCACAGGTGCTCCGTCTGCGTGGCCTGGCTGGTGGTGGCCCGCTGTAAACCCACAGAGATCCGCTGGGCTGAGCCCGTCATCAGGGTGATGGACTTATGCTCCAGGTCAGAACATCCAGGTGTCACCGAGGGGAACTCAAACATCTCGTCCTCATCTGCATGGAGGACAGTATGACAGGAATGAAATACACTGACCAAGACCATGTTAGTTGAAATGCTGTTGGTGTATCACTGTAGTGCTGCTGTACCCTTGAAGGTGGGCATGGTGGGGCTGCTGGGTAGAGAGCTGTGGGTCAGGCCTCTAGGGGAGACACTTTGCAAAGAGGTGGAACGCGGCAGCTTCCTACAGGCCAGTACCAACAGCTCCCTGCACTGCTTATGGCAGTTCACGCCGCAATCTGAAACAGAACACAAAACAGTACCGTCAGGCCAAAGCCCTCACAGTGCATGCATTGAAAAACCCCAAATGTCTTAAATATGTAGTTCTATACACATGTGAACATTTCAGTCCATAGAGCCTACCTTTGCACTTGTATCCCTGTTTGATTATTCCCCAGAGCTAAGAGCAACATGTCCAGAGGGGCAGGAATTGGAGGGAGGTGGAAAAATACAAAGGAATGTTAGGATTTGTAATGTGGAAGCATATTCATGCTGCAAATATGGTCAGAGGTGTCATAGTAAACCATTGTGTAATTTTCTTTTTTTACAATCGCTTTGGTGCAATTTGCACAAATATGTAGTATACTTTCACAACTCTTAGCATAAAATTCAGTAACACTTTATTTGGATAGTCCAGCTGTAGATTCTCTACAGACTGTCAATAACATTTCAACTATCTAGTAACCCTAACTGTAACCTTAACCATTATTCTAAACCTAACCGAAACCATAGCCTGCAGTTACCTATCAACAGATAGTATGGGCATCTGTAGAGCATCTACAGTGCCTTGCAAATTATTCATCCCCCTTGGCGTTTTTCCTATTTTGTTGCATTACAACCTGCAATTTAAATGAATTTTTATTTGGATTTCATGTAATGGACATGCACAAAATAGTCCAAATTGGTGAAGTGAAATGGAAAAAATTACCTGTTTCCAAAAATTTGAAAAAAAACAAAACGGAAAAGTCATGTGTGCATATGTTTTCACCCCCTTTGCTATGAAGCCCCTAAATAAGATCTGGTGCAACCAATTACATTCAGAAGTCACATAATTAGTTAAATAAAATCCACCTGTGTGCAATCTAAGTGGCACATGATCTGAGTATATATACACACATGTTATGTTCTGAAAGACCGCAGAGTCGGCAACACCACTAAGCAAGGGGGCTCACCAAGCAAGCGGCACCAGGAAGACTAAGGAGCTCTCCAAACAGGTCAGGGACAAAGTTGTGGAGAAGTACAGATCAGGGTTGGGATTTTTTAAATATCAGAAACTTTGAACATCCCACAGAGCACCATTAAATCCATTATTAAAAAAATGGAAAGAATATGGCACCTCAGCAGCTCAGCACCTCAGGAGCTGCAAAGCTCCACAGCGGAGATTGGAGTATCTGTCCATAAGACCACTTTAAGCCGTACACTCCACAGAGCTGGGCTTTACGGAAGAGTGGCCAGAAAAAAGTCATTGCTTAAAGTAAAAAATAAGCAAACACGTTTGGTGTTCGCCAAAGGGCATGTGGGAGACTCCCCAAACATATGGAAGAAGGTACTCTGGCCAGATGAGACAAAAATTGAGCTTTTTGGCCATCAAGGAAAACGCTATGTCTGGCGCAAACCCAACACCTCTCATCACCCCGAGAAGACCATCCCCACAGTGAAACATGGTGGTGGCAGCATCAGGACAATGACCCTAAACATATTGCCAAAGAAACACTCGAGTGGTTTAAGGGGGACATTTAAATGTCTTGGAATGGCCTAGTCAAAGCCCAGACCTCAATCCATTTGAGGATCTGTGGTATGAATTAAAGATTGCTGAATCCAGAACCCTTGGATTTGAAGAATGGACAAAAATCCAGTGGCTAGATATGCCAAGCTTAAAGAGACATACCCCAAAAGACTTGCAGCTGTAATTGCTGCAAAATATGGCTCTACAAAGTATTGACTTTGGGGGGGTGAATAGTTATGCACGCTCAAGTTCAGTTTTTTGTCTTATTTCTTGTTTGTTTCACAAGAAAAATATTTAGCATCTTCAAAGTGGTAGGATGTGGTGTAAATCAACTGATACAAACCCCCCAAAAATAAATTTTAATTCCAGGTTGTAAGTCAACAAAATAGGAAAAATGCCAAGGGGGGTAAATACTTTCGCAAGCCACTATACAGATGGGAAATCAGTACTTTCCAAGTAAAATGTGACCAAAATTCAAAACAGACCATTAAAAAGGCAGTTGTTTCAAAACTCTAAGCACATTTTCAATTGACTAAGTATAACAGACAAAATCACAGTCACTTTTTCACCAAACTTAATCAGGGATTCATCTAAAGTAATTGGCTTTCACAATGCAATGCTCACATTACCTTTGATATGATTTTCTTCTAATTTGTTAAACCCATTTTACTATTACTTAATCCGAATGCTTTTAATTGATAATCACTTAACCTTTTGTTAAACCTACTGGTTTATCTACTATAGATTGAGAACTACATAGTGAAAATGTATGTTTGTAAAGTATAAACATACATATAAAGTTTGATATATACTGTAATGTACTATTATGACTTCACAGTAAGTTTTACAAAATATGATATTGACCCAAACACAGATGTATTGTATGTAATGCATCCTATATACAGTAAACTTGTATCCAAAATGAAGTTGCTAGGGTATTGTAACATCTGCTTCCAACTCACACTCTCAAACATGTAGATCCCTTGAACGCAGCTCACTTTCCAGACCACTTTCCAACTCACACTCTCAAACACATAGATCGCCTGAACACAGCTCACTCTCCAGATCCCAATCACCTGTTCACACACCTGTATGTCATTACACACACTATTTAGTTCAGTTCTTTGCACCACATCATTGTGAGGTATTGTTTGTTTTGTGACACACTTCTATTTGAGTGCTGGTTTGTCCAGTAATTTAATCCTCCATTTGTACGATAGTTGTATGATTGATTGTTGTATGATAGTTGTGTGATTGATTATTGCATGATAGTTGTATGATTGATTGTTGTATGATGTTTTTTTCCTGCCTCACTAACAACGCCTATTGGATTTCCTGGATGAAGTTGCTAGCCATTTCCCTGCCGGTACTGTTGCCTTTTTGGACCCCTCTGTTTGACCTTCTGCCTGCCCCTGGACCCAGCTACCTGCCTCCTGTGGTCCTTTACAAATAAACACCTGCTGCGCCCTGCGCTTGAAACCAGCTCTGTGTCTCCCATGTTCTTTACAGGTATTTTTGATGGTGGGGTTTCACACTGCTTTCCTAAAACTGCATTGGCCAATACATTTACAGTACTATTGTGATGTATGCCATTTACATAGCAATTGTTTTATCCAAAGTGACAACAGTGAGTCCACACTTTCTTTTTTTTAAGTGACCCCAGTGGAAATCGAAACCACTACTCTGGTGTTGCTAGTGCCGTGCTTTTACTAACTGAGCCACACAGGACCACTACAATACAATAATGTAAAATAAAATGCAAGATTACAATACATGTGGAAGGTGTATGACCGCCATCCCCATGAGCATGCCACCCTCGTCCAGGCCATGGATGAGGTGTGCAATGACATCAATCCAGACGTATACAAGGCTTGGATTCACGATGCCAAAATGTTTTTCCACAGGTCCATGAACAATGAGGGCATTTACTGCAATGTCAACGAGAACCTATAGCCAAATGCACAAGACAGGCTTGATGCAGACTACAGTACACCTATGCTGTAGTTATATCTGAACAATATATTTTTGCAACAATGATTGTGAAAGCTGTCTTCAATTATCACACATTTGATTGCACATGGGATAGAAACGATGGAAATGTGATTTAACATTTTTGATGGGTCAAATTTGATAGGTAGTGTAAGTTTATTGCCTAATGTGAAAACAGTGTAATGTACTGTACTTTAGCGTACAGTAGTATATTACATTCAAAGGGCAATTTTTGAAACCTGTATCTTGCATTTTTTTGGTATTGAATTAAATTGTTAAAAAAACTACATTGAAAAGATCTCATTATGTTGTGTTCTGGTGAGTCAATCAACGTTCTCATGGTATTTCACAGTAAACTTATTTTGGTTGTGTGGTGAAAGATGTCTCCAAACAAAATGAATGCGCAATAAAAAGGTTTTGAATATAAGACTTGCTGCATTGCAAGTGTTAACAGTTTGGAGTTTACTAAGAGTTTTGAAAATGTACCACACTTGTGAAAATAGCACCAAAGTGATGGAGAAAACTAAACAGGATATAACCCCTCTATACACTGTGAATAATCTCTGTCTCAGAAGGTCATTAAGAACCGTGGGGTATCGACTTCAAGGAATAAAGATGGACATCATCTCTCAGCACTGTATCGTTTGGTAGCTGGCTGAGGGCTTGCACTAAATTGACGGCAATATATAGCACAGAGTTTCTGACAGAAACTACCAGAAAGCCTATACTTTTCACCAACCAAAACTGCACTGTGTCTCTGAGCATAAACTGTTCATGTTTCTCACAAGGTGCACAGTATACATACAAATCCAGCACAGTGCTCGCAGAAGGTAGGCTTCAGATACGTCATCTCCGTAAAGTTGTGGATAAAACCAGGGCCCATTTTACACTGGAGCAAGGGGTTGGCCCTCAGGAAGTAAGCCATCATCTCATCCTTACTAATCAGGCCATCTCTGGAGTGGGGGAGGGGGGGGGGGGGGGGGGGGAGAAAGACAAAGAATATAGATAAGAGAATAATAAGATGGAGAGAATGACAGCTATTGTTCTGCAAACATTACAGTAAATCCCAACCCTTATTTCTGTCTTATCCAGACATGGAGAGACCTACAAAAATGCTCTAGATCAGACACCCAGGTGGTTTGTGGCAGCTCCAGCCCCTGCATGTCTTCCGTCTCCCTCCTAAGGAGCTTAGCCTCCCAGACCTATTTCCTGAGTCATGGAGCTGCTCAGGCGATCTGAAATGTGATTTGAGGCGTTCCAGTGAACAGATGAACCACCCAGGACACGAGGGCAGAGCACTGTGTGTGGCGCTACGTGTCCTTCATGGGCTGCCATAACCTTCACCTCCCCCCTCCTCAAGCCATGGTGACAAAGCACCACTCCTAGTCAAGGCAGGGCAGGGCTAAAAGCAGACGTAACTCTGTTGTGACTTCAGAGTGTTTTCCTGCAGATTTACGATAGGAGGTTTGCCAATACCAATGACCTCATTCATACTGTAGGTTTGTGTGGTGAGAAATGGGTGATGATGGCCAGTTATCTTGTTGTGAAATCACAGGGCTTATAGAACACCCACATTTGAGGTCTCATTGCATCTTGGATGCTTGTAACTGCTTTGAAGGCAAATATTAGGCACAAGAATCAGATTACTGTGTTTGTGTATAAGAGAGATGGAGAGAGATATGGGGTGCATATGTGAAAGGCAAACAAGGTGAGATGTATGAGGAGATGGGTTAAATGTGGAAATGTCAAAATGTGGCTGCATGTGTGGAACTTGAGTGTGTGGGTGGGTGCGTGCGTGCTTGTGTGGGTTGGATGTGCGTGTTCGGTGCCTGTGTGTGTATGAGTGAGAAAGAGGCGATGTGAGAGAGGGTTTGTTGGTGACAGAAAGAGGGAGATAGAAGAGGAGGATGAGGTGACTTAGCTGTGACACTTCTGAAGCTTTCCTATTTCAATGGTAGACAGGGTCACTCACTGGTCCTTGTCCAACACACAGAAAGAGTCCAAGAAAGGAAAGTTGGCAGCAATACTCTCAAAGTCCTCCTGAGAGATGTAGCCATCATGGTCATGGTCGTAGTTCCTGAATACAGACTTCCCAGAATAAGACAAAAAACAAAGGACTTCAACTGATTTACAAGCACCAGCAATTGTGTGATTCATAGTTTAGTAGTTGTTGTGGAAATGGTTCATATACCTACTGAAATATTTGATGTTGTGACAGAAATAGCCACAGACTGATTCTTGAACTGATGTGTGATATTTCTGAATGGGTAACTCATCTTACAGATAATAACATGTTTAAGTGTTGTTGTTTTTTTTAAACTTAGTTTTCTACTACAATGTAATTTCATCAGTCAATCAGAGTTTCAGTTCAGACCACAGCTAAGCTATGTCCTCCTGGACTTTATTCAGGTGCCTTTATGTATGCAGATCAGTGCTACTGTAATGAAAGCAACTTACATCCACCACCTTCCTGATGTGCTTGTTCACCACATTGGGGTCAGGTTTGGTTGTCACACCTGATGCCCAGTCCAGAGGGCCCATTGGCTTGTTGAGGGTTGTTGGAGAAGTAGGCTGTGGAGTGGGAAAAGATGGAGTGAAGATAGGAGCACTCAGGAATCCAATATTATTTCTATACTTTGTACATTTCAGTTGATATTTATAATAAATATAGATCCAACAATGCAGCCTATAGACCCCAACATGGAGACTTACCAAAGACTTTGGGTTCCGTGGTTCCCTTAGCAAGGATAGCTCATATATCTCATCTTCAGTGTAGTAAAGGTCTAGAGAGAGCTGGGGAAATCACTTAAGATTTAACATGAAAATAGACTTAGTGTTTCTGCAATAACAAAGCCATTTATGATCATGTTACTCTTCTGTATGATCCTACAAAATGTGGTTTGAGACCCACTGAAATGAAAAAATGTGACAGAACGATTAACAAGTCCATTTCCTGTTGACTGGGGACCTTTTAGGCCGGGACACTCACAGTGAGCAGGTAGATAAGGTCCATGTTGGGTTCCACCTGGGCTGCAGAACTCTGAAGGGACACCAGCTCGTTGAAGGTGAGGTAGAGCTGCTGCATCTTTACGATGTTCACCTTGTTGTCGTTCACCCAGTCGGGGAAGACCACGTGCACGGCGATCAGGTCCTTCAGGTGGACTCCCAGGATGGGGACCTTGAAGCCTTCGGAGTCTGTGAAGGCCTTGCGGTAAGCACAGTAGTTCCCATTGGAGGAGACCAGCTCCGTCATCTCATTCCAGATCTGATGGGAGGGGTAGGACGGCAGGAAGTAGTGGACAGGATCGAAATTAGTGACCAGTGCCGGGGAAATCTACTATGAAAATATAGTTCACCAAGCTACCAATTACTTCACACTGGAAGAAGTTAAGCTACAATAAAGCTTCCCTTTAAAAAATGGGATGGAGTTCCAATAATTCTCTACACCACATGGCAAAAAAGTTATGAACTACTGAAAACACTACCAAGATTTTAATTTAGTTCAACTACCACCAAGCAACTTCCACCAAGCTAAATGTAATAAAATTACATGTGGTTCACAACTCCCCAACACTGAATGTAACATCAAATGGCAGGAAATGAAGACGATACCAATTCTGTGTGGTGTGCTTTCTGAAACCATCACTACATGGCAGTTGATGAATTGACCTACATTGTTCCTTAGCAGATGCTAAATGATTATGACCATGATCTAAAGTCAATTCAAGTGTAGAACCCGATCAGATGATATTAGTGAGGCTGTGACAGAGCACAGGCAGGCGTACGTGCTGACCTTGTTGACCTCGGGTGCCAGATGAGAGTGGGTCTCCTTCAGACGAGAGATTGAGCTGTGGCTCAGACCTCCAACCACGGCCATCAGCGTATTAAAATTCTGCAGTTGGAGGAGTTTCTTAAGGACAGAGTGGCATGGAACAAAGTGGAAGAGATTGGAGGTAGAGTGAGAGAGATACATAGAGAGACAGAGAGAAATAGAGATGACGAGGAAGAGAAAACAGTGCAAGAAAAAATTACAATAAACAACAAACCTAAAATATATATATATTTTTTACCCCCTTTTTCTCCCCTAATTTTGTGGTATCCAATTGCGATCCAATTACGATCTTGTCTCATCGCTGGAACTTCCCAACGGGCTCGGGAGAGGTGAAGGTCGAGTCATGCGTCCTCCAAAACATGACCCGCCAAACCGCGCTTCTTAACACCCGCCCACTAAACCCAGCCACACCAATGTGTCGGAGGAAAGACCGCCCTACTGACAACCGAAGTCAGCCTGCAGGCACCCGGCCCACCACAAGGAGTCGCTTGAGCACGATGAGCCAAGTAAAGTCCCCCCAGCCAAACCCTTCCCTAACTCGGACGATGCTGGGCCAATTGTGCGCCGTCCTATGGGACTCCCGGTCACGGCTGGTTGTGACACAGCCTGGGAACACACCCGGGTCTGTAGTGACGCCTCAAGCACTGCGAAGCAGTGCCTTAGACTGCTGCACCACTTGTGAGGCCACCTAAAATAACCTTAATAAAAAAACTGTACCTAAAATAACATAAACCAACATAAATTGATCTCTTTACACTGTGCTTATGGAATCAATTGCATGAGGGGAAAGTGCTTGAACATCTTATTTAAAAAATACGAGAAGCTTTACAAAAAAACTAAAGAGCCCTCTTGAGTTAAATGGCCACGCTTCTGCATTTAGAGGGTAGGCCATTTCATTGTAGCTGACAGATGACCTGCATAAACAATGGAGGCAGACATGAGCATGAGTGCTTGTCATTAGTCTTCTGAATAATTCCTTTATCTAAATCCTGGTAGATGATGATGGTAGGGAGAAGCCACCGGTCTCTGATGAGATTGAGAGGCCTAATAAAATGCATGATGCTTAATGTCTGTTAAGAAATATAGACAATAATTTCCACCCCCCCATGCATGCAGCAATTAGAAAAGGAGAATCACATTAATAGTGATGAAGTGTTTTTGCTGGAGGGATGCCATGTGCTTACATTGTCTTACGTCAGATAGCGCGAGGATTCCGCCTGCACTGATCTGTTTGGTTTATTGCAAAAAGAGCAAGGGGATGGATCAAAAGTAATTCAACGACAATGTGTCACCATAACTTTTGAAAATACTATGTGAGTTCGAGTTCGAGTTCAAGGTCACCTATGTAATGATTTTTGTGAAAGCTCCCGTGGATTAATGTTGAGATACGTTGTGATATGCAACCTGCTAAACAGCATTAAGAAATACAATTTCAAGCTATAGGACTAGACTTCAATTGTTGATGAGAAGGGTAACACTGAATCTTAGCCCTCATTCTCATGTTGGCCTTTCTCAACTCAGAGAACTCTAGTGGATAATGGTTGATAAAAGGGTCATCCATCTGAAATTGAGATTGATCCACAACATCCTGTATGGCATAGTCCCCATGCATCTTAAAAGCTATTTTACTTAAGTAATACCCTGACTACACCGCTCGCATGCGCAAGCGTTGCAAAATAAATTTAGAAATCTATATTATTCAATTATTGCACCCACACTGCTTATGTGCGTCAATGAGCGTCTGCGTTGCCAAGGGCTAAAATAGAAGTCAGTTCTATTTGTGACGCAGATTGCGCTGCCAGTCCTGCCTCTCCCATCTCCTCATTGGTTTATAGAAGCAGATACCCATGTGCCATCTCCTCATTGGTTATACCCACGTGGGTGATTGAAAGACGAACTGTGATGTCGGTCGTCGTGGCAATACTATGGAAGTTCACCATATAAGTTCAAAGAAGAAAAAGCCTGGAAGGAGGAGAGATGACTAGAAACGATTCGGTTGACCGTTTTATACATGGATTAATTGTCGGAGTAGAGTACCTCGTGCATTTCAGGTAAAATAACAACTTAATGTTTATATCCCAGGACAAATTAGCTAGCAACAGCAAGCTAGCTAAATAGGACACATTAGCTAGCAAGTGCAAGCTAGCGACAAAATAAATTGATGCCCGATGGAGCACGTCCTTAGCTGGTTTGGGTTCCGTGTAAGTGACTCACATTTTTACGCCACCAGAGGCAGTGCCACCGACTTTGTGCCATGTCGTTTTAAGAGTTTTTGTATATGTATCTGTTGCCGGGTGTAACGTTGTTATGTATTTTAAATTGTCAAACAAAATCAAATAAAAAATACACGAGGAAAGCATATAAGAGAAGGCCTTTCTATAAGAGAAAAGAAAGTATGTGTGGGCAGCAGTAGATTTTAATGACCGAAGGGTGTTATGATCTAATTGACAATGTTCCAGCTCCATTGAGACAGATGATTTAATGCAAGTCTGGCTCAGCAAACTGTCTGATTAATATATGGTACATGAGTCCCTTTCCCTTCCTCTTTCTCATTTGAGATGTTCACATACTTATAATGAGAGATGTTCTGCACAAACAGTTGGTGAAAGAAACCCCTATTCATTTTACAGTGCCGTACAGTTTATATATAAAAATATATATATTACCCCTTTGTCTTTCCAATTTTCGTGGTATCCAATTGGTAGTTACAGTCTTGTCTCATCACTGCACCATACGGACTCGGAAGAGGCGAAGGTCGAGACACATGCGTCCTCCGAAACATGATCCAACCAAGCCGCACTGCTTCTTGACATAATGCCCGCTTAACCCGGAAGCATGCCGCACCAATGTGTCAGAGGAAACACAATACACCTGGTATATGTGTACATGTCAGCGTGCACTGCGCCCGGCTTGCCACAGAAGTCACTAGAGCGCGATGGGACAAGGACATCCCTGCCGGCCAAACCCTCCCCTAACCCGGACGACGCTAGGCCAATTGTGCGCCGCTCCATGGGTCTCCCGGTCGCGGCCGGCTGCGACAAAGCCTGGACTCGAACTAGGATCTCTAGTGGCACAGCTAGCAACTGTGATGCAGTGCCTTAAATTCTCATTAACTGTACAGCACTAGCCTCCCGAGTGCCTGCACCACTCGGGAGGTTAGTGCTGTACAGTTAATGAGAATTTATGCCTCAATAAATTGCCCTCACCTCCTTTACAATTACTTGTGTCAAAGTGGGCGGGTTTTACACTCTAAATTGTGAGGAGTTATGGAATATAGGATATAAGTGGAATGAATGAAGAAGCGTGAAACAGCCCCTCCCCAGCTGTCAGAGCGAGAGAGACAGAGAGAGAACTATTTGCAAATCGTTACAACATGGTATATAGACATAATATGACATCAGAAATGTCTTTATTCTTTTGGAACTTCTGTGAGTGTAATGTTTACTGTTCATTGTTACTGTTTATTTCACTTTTGTTTATTATCTACTTCACTTGCTTTGGCAATGTTAACATTTCTTTCCCATGCCAATAAAGCCTTTGAATTGAATTGAGAGAGAGAGAGATACCATCTCTCTCTTCTTACCTGGGCCACGTTGATGTATTTGGTGATGACCTCAGCACGGTGTTGGGGTGTCAGCTTACTGAGCACCATGAGCTGAACCCACTGGGACACTCCGTTGAACAGGGCGATGGAGCGCTCCAGTGTTGGGTTATCCACCAGACATCCGTGCATCACATAGCTTTGGTAGTCTGTGAACTGGGTTTGGGGGGTTGGAGAAAGAGAGAGTTAGTGTACATAACATGTACAGTACTGCTGAGTTAATACCACAGACGTCATTGGCATATACCGTATACAGTGGGCCCTCAATCGCTGGTGAATTTACAAGTGAACTGCCCAGCAAATAAAACAAACTGAAATGTAGAGCAAACGTATCTAAGAACACATTCTGTGGTGGTGCGCAATTATCCTGGGGATGAAGTTAGTTGACAGCCAAAGCTTTGTTCTGTAGTTAGTAACAGAACTAAAAGGGGAAAAAGGAGTTCTGTGGAAAAAGCACTCTTGGAAAGAGTCTTGAGGAATGTTACACATAGGGGTTAGATACGGATGAAAGGGCACTAGTCTTTTTCCACCAGGGACACTCACTGATATCCTCCTGATGGACTTGTACTCCAGGAACGTGAGGTGTTCCGCCAGCTCCATGGGCTCTAGGTGGTCAAAGAGGAGTGAGGCTTTGCCCTTCTTGGCCTGCTTCTTCCTCTGGGTCAGCTTTCTCATCCAGTCATACGACGGGCTAGAAAGAAACACACACATTCTGTTGAAACTGGAAATTGTCTACTGACTGCGTGTGCACGTGCGTGCCCATCCTTGGGTAGTTCCTCACATGGTGGAGATGTCAATGAGTTTGTAGTGTTCCTCACAGCCCAGCTGAGCCGCCACGTCTCTGAATTCCTCAGTGAGGCGGATAAGGCCCATGTCCAGGTTAAACTCTGCAGGAAACACCGTAATCCAGTACCTGACACACACACACACACACACACACGGATGGCTGATTTAGCACTAATATGTTGCAGTTACGCAATATGTTTACTGTTTGCATGTGGACATTATGGCTGGGCAGTCTGGCTGAACATCATAGTGTGTAGCCCCAAGCAGCAGTGCCAATAGAATATGAATGATTCACAATGATACCATAGTCTCAGAGGGAAAAGGTAGAGTTGAGGGTACTGACCCTGCACAAGGACTGCCGGGGGCTCCTTGCTCAGTGATTTGTAGTGTGATGTGGCTAAAGGGGAGTGGTGAGATGGGCAAGTCCAGCAACCATAGTCATAAACGTGGCCTAGATTTTATCAACCCAACAAATCATGTTTCCCTACTGTGGAAATAACAAATGAATACAGAGAACCATTAACAAGGGAATGGCCATTGTGGTATTCCCCCTTCAGATACAAATTAAATGCAAAATATAACATGGACTTTAGTATGGCCCCTCGTTACAGTAGTTAACATTAAATTCAGATGATTTATTTAGTATTTCATTTCATATAAAGGTTGCACACAAAATAATAGGACCCATTTTTTAATGGATTGGCAGACGGTGGTAGATAATTGCTTAAAAGGGGTGACCAGTGAAAATGAGTGTCTGTGTACTCTGTTAAAGATTGCCTGAGGACGTTTTTGGCGTAAATAATAGATCACAAGACTCCTAATTCACTGAACGCCTTCGCCCCAAACAGTATCTCCACGATCCACGTCTCATGAGGACAGCCACTGGCTGTCAATTTTAATGGCATCCTCTCATCCCTCATTGCACCAGCCAGTCAGTCACAGAGCCCCGAGAGAGGAGCCCACAACCCTCATGGCATTTTCAGCCTAGCAATACAAAACATCTTCAATACTAAAGAGCGCAGAAACTCATTGGTATGTAGTAGTGTTTTCTTTACCTCATTAAATAGCAGATCTTCAGTCTCGTTCTTTGGCACTCATCTCCCTGGCAGTCACGGTATGTGGGGTTGTGTCAAGGACAGTTTAGCACTTTTCGGAGACGGTGTCCAAAGCCCTATTACAAATGGACACACATTCCACAACTCCAGCCCCCCCCCAACCCCCCCCCCCCCAAAAATACAACAATAAAACAGCGTCTTTCATGAGAAGCAGCTGTACATTTATCAGTTGGACGAAATGTCTCCTCTAATGAAGAATAACTGAAGTGTTCAAAGAGAAATGCACAGTGTGTGGAAATATAAAAACAATGAAAGGTCTGGCCATGTGATGGACCTCTCCACCAACGTATGTGCGCATTCTCTAAATAATTGTCACTTGCCAATGTTTTTCCTCCTTGAACTGTTGAAATATACAGGTAACTGCCACAATAAAGGAAACACTTGAGAAATAAGGGATACCAATGTATATTGAAAGCAGGTCCTTCCACACAGGTGTGGTTCCTGAGTTAATTAAGCAATTAACATCCCATCATGCTTAGGGTGATGTATAAAAAAATGCCCAGAATTTTGCAACTCTAACCATGGCTAGAGATCTCAGTGACTTTGAAAGAGGGGTCTCAAAAGGAGCATAATGGTGTGTGTGTGTGTGGGTTGACATATTTAACTATTTTCTGTTGGTTGACGTATTTAACTATAACTATTGTGGGGACAACTGGGGACATCTTGTTAGGCCCCACGGGGTCAAATGGTATTTCAAGGGGGTTTAGGGTTAAGGTTAGAATTAGTGTTAGGGTTAGCATTACGTTAGGGTTAGGGTTAGGAGCTAGGGTTATTTTTAGGGTTAGGAGCTAGGGTTATTTTTAGGGTCAGGGTTAGGAGCTAAGGTTAGTTTTAGGGTTAGGAGCTAGGGTTAGGTTTTTGGGTTAAGGTTATGGTTAGAGTACTCTTACATACGGTTTAGGGTTAGGTTTAGGGTTAGGGGTTAGGGAAAATAGGATTTTGAATGGGACTGAATTGTGTGTCCCCAAATGGTTAGCTGTACAAGATTGTGTGAGTGTGTGTGTGTGTGTGTGTGTGTGTGTGTGTGTGTGTGTGTGTGTGTGTGTGTGTGTGTGTGTGTGTGTGTGTGTGTGTGTGTGTGTGTGTGTGTGTGTGTATGCCTCAGTCACCAGATCTTATCCCAATTGAACACTTATGGGAGATTCTGGAGCGGCGCTTGAGACAGCGTTTTCCACCACCAACAAAACACCAAATTAAGGATTTTTATAGTGGAAGAATTGTGTTGCATGCCTCGAGTTCCAGACACTTGCAGAGTTTATTCCAAGGCGCATTCAAGCTGTTCTGGCTTGTGGTGGCCCAACGCCCTATTAAGACACTTCATGTTGGTGTTTCCTTTATTTTGGCAGTTACCTGTAGATCTTAGAAGTAGCTTTGGCGAGGCCTTGGGCAGGGAGCCAGGTCTAGAGCGTAGCCTGCCTACTATCACTTCCAAAAGGAACCCAGCTATTTCTCTGCCCAGGATATAGTCACAACCATGCAGCAGAGAAGACTAACCCCTGCCTTCTTTGTGGTACTATGAAACTCTCCCAGCATGGAGGGTCAGGATGGATGCTTATTGGATGTAAACATGACTGTAGAAAACACACACAATCAATTGGTCTCGCCTTCTCTCCAGAACACTGAAAGATATTCTCACGGGCTAACTCACAAACGTGGAGGCGATTCAATGAGATTTACATTAGGTGTAAGAGCTAAAAAATACATCTCAGCAACAGCTGAAGGACAACGATAAGTTCTGTATATTTTGTTGGGTTAATGCAAAAGCAAAAAGTGAGAGAAAGGGCAGAATAGTGCCTTTGTATTCTGTCACATAAAAGAGGCTCTCTGCTCTGGCTCTACTCTGAGGCAGCTTCATACCGCAAGATTTTCTGCAAACTGATCCCAGGTTAGATATTTGTAGCACTTTCCTTACGGTAAGGTTAGGATTGGAGGTAGGGTAACCGCTAATCTGATTATAGATCTGCAAATAGGGGAAACTTCCATCAGGTGCACTACAGCCATTACTCCATTTACATTACATTTACATTTAAGTCATTTAGCAGATGCTCTTATCCAGAGCGACTTACAAATTGGAAAGTTCATACATATTCATCCTGGTCCCCCCGTGGGGAATTGAACACTGGTCCCCCCGTGGGAATTGAACCCACAACCCTGGCGTTGCAAGCGCCATGCTCTACCAACTGAGCCACACGGGACCACTCCAACCAGCAGCAGGGAAAAGACGGGGTTCGTCAGTGGAGAGGCCTGACGCCAGGCATTGTAATATCTCAGGGTGTCTTTCCAGAAGCAAAGATATCAAACCACTTAGTGTCACGATCGTCATAATAACTGGACCAAAGCGCAGCGTGATCTGGGTTCCACATCTTTACTGCTATGTGAACCTCAAAGCAAAAGAAAACAATAAAAACAATAAACGAACAAACCGAAACGTGAAGCTACAATAGTGTTCACAGGCAACTATACATAGTCAAGATCCCACAAAGCACAAAGGGGAAATGGCTGCCTAAATATGATCCCCAATCAGATAAACAGCTGCCTCTGATTGGGTACCATACCAGGCCAACATAGAAATATAATTACCTAGATGACCCACCCTAGTCACACCCCAACCTAACCAACATAGAGAATAAAAAGCTCTCTATGGTCAGGGCGTAACACTTAGAGGTATGGAGTGTCCAGGAAAACACTGTCCAGGACCCTGCTAACTGTATCAGATTCCAATGCATAGTCAAGGCACACTAGGTAAAAATCATAAAGAGGAATGGAACGCTAATAGCTATCGATTCGATCCAGGTTGCTCTTCCTTTTGAAGCGGTTCTCTATCTCGAACGTTGCTCTCAAATGCATTTGCACTTAACACGTTTTATTCTTCCAGTAGTTTTGATAGGACAATCTGCCTTAACCCAGAGCTGTGCTAGAAATGACACAAACAGTTGACTGATATACTATCCCTCAAAATAAATTAGTATACTCAGATAAAGTCGGCAGGGAACACAGCATTCCATAGCGCCCATATAACAGTATATACTCTGCCATATCTAAACACAACCAGAAAGGCTTTAAATGGCGTATGACAACAGTTCTTTGTTGGTCTGGGGAGAATCCACATGGAAGGATATATCACGAGCAGCTTCCCGGCCAGCTCTGTGGACGTGACATACCAGCGGTGCATCAGCAGCAGGGTGCGAGGGAGCTGGTTGGACTGCAACTCCCCATTGTCATCTGTGGAGAGGGATCACACCACAGAAAAGGAACAATGAGAACATACCTACACTGAGTGTACAAAACATTATAAACACCGTCTCTTTCCATGACATAGACTGACCAGGTGAATGCAGGTGAACGCTATGATCCCTTATGGATGTCACCTGTGTAGCTGAAGTGGAGGAGACCGATTAAAGATGGATTTTTAAGCCTTGAGACATTTGAGACATGAATTGAAGTGCAATTCAGAGGGTGAATGGGCAAGGCAAAATATTGAAGTGCCTTTGAATGAGGTATGGTAGTAGATTCCAGGCACACCAGTTTGAGTGTATCAAGAGCTGCAACGCTGCTGGGTTTTACACGCTCAACAGTTTCCCGTGTGTATCAAGAATGGTCCACCACCCAATGGACATCCAGCCAACTTGACAGAAGTGTGGGAAGCATTGGAGTCAACACTGTCCAGCAACCCTGTTGAACGCTTTCGACACCTTGTAGAGCCCATGCCCAGTCTAATTGTGGCTGTTCTGATGGCAAAAGGGGGTGCAACTCAATATTAGAAAGACAATCCTAATGTTTTGTACACTCAGTGTATACTGTATGGATCACATCACACACCACTGAGATAGCTTCCCCACTGTGTTTCTGTGCCATACCAGGCAACTGCACCGCCCGCAACCGCAGGGCTCTCCAGAGGGTGGTGCGGTCCGCCCAAAGCATCACCGGGGCAAACTACCTGCTCTCCAGCACACCTACAGCACCCGATGTCACAGGAAGACCAAAAAGATAATCAAGGACAACAAACACCCGAGCCACTGCCTGTTCACCCCGCTATCATCCAGAAGGCGAGGTCAGTACAGGTGCATCAAAGCTGGGAACGAGAGACTGAAAAACAGCTTCTATCTCAAGGCCATCAGACTGTTAAATAGCCATCACTAGGCGGTTACCACCCGGTTACGTAACCCTGCACCTTAGAGGCTGCTGCCATATATATATATATATATATATATATATATATATATATATATATATATATATATATATATATATATATATAGACTTGAAGTCGCTAGCGACTTTAATAATGGAACACTAGTAACTTTAATAATGTTTACATATTTTTGCTTTACTCATCTCATATGTATATACTGTATTCTATTCTACTGTATTTTAGTCTGTGCCACTCCAACATTGCTCATCCTAATATTCTACACCTGCATTGCTTGCTGTTTGGGGTTTTAGGCTGGGTTTCTGTACAGCACTTTGAGATATCAGCTGATGTAAGAAGGACTATATAAATACATTTGATTTGATTTTGATTTGATATATTCCTTAATTCCATTATTTTACTTTTAGGTTGTGTGTATTGTTGTGAATTATTAGATATTACTGCACTGTTGGCGATAGAAACACAAGCATTCTGCTACACCCACGATAACATCTGCTAAACATGTGTATGTGACAAATAAATTGTAACATGATTTGATTGGTCACTCACCAAAAGCCTGAATGCAGGAATCCAGTAGCATGTTGAGGGGGGCTGCCTTCCCCAGCGTCGATGTTCCCATGGTCCCACAGGACGACTCCTCACAGCAGAGATGGGTTCACGCCCCCCGAGCGGGAGAACACATGGTACACCTCCACACCTGGAGGTCAGGGGTCAAAGCCTGCTCAAGAGCTCTCTGTGAGAAGAGGAGACACAGCCAGGCTAAACAAAGATGTCGTTTATTCATCAGCACACAATCATAATTGCTGTTCTAATTGTGAACACATACACAGTGAATTCACCAGGTGTATTTCCATGTACATTGCATATGACCACTACATGGATGCTATACTAGGTTTTTCAATAGACTACAGTGGCTAGTGAAAAAAGCCAGTTCAGTGCATTCCTCCAGCATCATACTCCTCTCCTCCACATCTGCAGGAGTTGGACCGTCTTCTGAGAACTCCCATAGCAGCCATCAATGTTTTATGACTTTCTGATGTGCTCAGTGCGTGATTCCACCAAAACAGCTTATGATTCCATACAAATTGCGTAATACTCTTCAGGCCCAGTGAGCCAGACAAGACTACCATGGCCTGGTTGGGGACTGGGTTTATGTAATCTGGATACTGTGGTTTCTCTCTGTCTGAAGAATATCAGTGATTGTCAGTTCGTATAGTATCGCCACTGATGCCAACACAAAGTTAAGAAAAGTACAGACAAGGTCATTTTAAAATGTTATTCTAGGGTTATAGATTTCCAGATTAGATTTTACAACACAACAATAAAGGTTGATATAGCAGAGCGAGTTGTCTGTAGTGATGACATTAGAGGTGGCGTCATCCAAAGGTTTGGTTGGTGGTTATGGAAACCGTGGCTGATTTGGATTGGTTGCAGTGGCGGTGCGTGGGTAAAATCCCTGAGGAAGCCAAGCCAATAAAAAAGCCATATTACAAACTATATTGTGATAATTGCGTTGTTTGTTCTATAACCCATTGGTTCATACACCACCGTGATATACATTAAGACCGGGACAACAAAAAGACAACAGTCACACAGTGGTGGAATAAATTCAACTACACGTGTGTTTGATTCATTACTAAAGCAGAGAGCAACATCTGTCCAGTGAAGTCCCCAAAGCAAACATTGCATGTAACAAACAGTTATATGACCTGCAAAATGGTCAAGCAAGTTGTTTTCGACAGTTTACTAAACAACTACTGATTTAGAACCACAGAGTTACCGCAAGTCAGCACAAAGACAACAGGAGTGCTGCCTCCACTACTCCCGAACCATTTCAATTGAAACATTTAAACATCATCAAATCAACAAGGCTATATATATGCATAGTTTAATACTCTGAAAACCAACTTAAAGATGCCAAAAACTATTTATGTTGTTAAATAACATGTGGCTGTCCATGGTACTGATTTCTGTCTGTGTGTGTGTGTGTGTGTGTGTGTGTGTGTGTGTGTGTGTGTGTGTGTGTGTGTGTGTGCGTGCATGCGTGCGTGCTTGCAAATATTATAATTTTTTGACTCACCCTACATGCATACTAGTTCAACGACAATGCCATCCTCCTCTCTTTCATGTTGGCAAAACGGTCAATGGTTCTGTCATACAATGCACTTTTAGTTTTTGTTGTCATAGGTTACCTAGATAAAATGCTTGCTTGCCTGACTTCCTCACATGAGCAACATTGAATCAACTACGTTAGCTAGCTAATTAACGTGTGCCTAAAAGGGCTAGGCTGCATATTGAACTTCCACCGTCTCAGACCAGTGGCACAACATATTAATTTATGGTTAGATCAGAATCGCTGTCATAATTATTTGTACAAGCCAATAATTTTGTCCAAATCCCATCTCCATCCATGGCTTAGGAAAGGGCTAATTTAGCAAGCTAGATACAGCAGGACATCAACACAATCAGACCAGAAATAAAAATGACGTTTGCTTAGAATGTGATTTGATTGGTGAGGCGCAAAATCCAAACTGGCCTCCAAACAGACCAGAAATGAAAATTACGTTTTGCTTAGGATGTGATTTGATTGGTGTGAAGCCAAATCCAAACTGGCCTTCAAAAAGACCAGAAATGGCTTCCCTTGGTGAGCATTTTTCTGCACCAGGACAACCCGCAGTTGAGCTCAGCTCAACGCTGATTGGCTAATTATTGGTGGGGGTTAGGGTCAGGAGTGGTGTGTGTGTGTGTGTGTGTGTGTGTGCGTGCGTGCGTGCATGCGTGCGTGCGTGCGTGCGTGCCAGCGTGCGTGACACATGCTTTTTCTGGAAATGAAATCAAGCCCTTGTCCCTTGACTGTAAGGTGATTAGTGAGCTCTCTCTAGCTGCAGACGGAGCTGATAAGATCTTAAAGGATGGCCATAGAATGGATGTGTTACCGTACTGACTAGTACGTGTCCTTCAACTCCGATTCATCTTCGTTAATATTAAGATGGATGATGTCCATGGCCTTGACTGAAGGCGACCTTTCTTAATTAAGGCTCGGCGACAAACATACGTAAATCAAGGCCTAGTCTCGGATTGCCTTGGTGCGAACATTAATCAACTCTGCCGTGGAGATTCATGTCAAGCTACCTACTTCAATCCCATCTCAAGCCTCCTGCCTATCACAGTTTCAGGTGCATTTGAAATATAACAAACTGATGTACACTAGTTCCGTGATTAAGTCGCTCTGGATGAGAGCGTCTGCTAAATGAAATGTGAAATGTTCTACAACATACAGTATATATTGCATTTGAATAGTAGCATACTGCATGCATATTGATATATTGATAAATACATATTATGTCAATAGCCTATGCAAAGGGAAGAGCAAATGCGTGAGGAAGATTTGATCAACATTCAACTCAGTGGAAATATGTGAATCTGTTACGTTATTACCTAGCCAATAGCCTATCACTGCACTGCAACAAAACAGCAGATGCTTAGAGCCGAACTGGACATCATGACAGATATGCCCAAGCTTGTCAATCTCAAGCAATTACAGTTGATTAATAAGCATAAAGGCACTAACAGCAGCCCTCCTAACAGATAAGAGGTTGATCATGCACCACTGTTTTCCATCATGATCTGCGACATGATCTCCACCTCAATGACTTTGAAGCAATTACAAGAGCCATAACAATTGGTCTAAAATCCTACTAATTTCTACCCCTTATTCTGGGTATTTCACCTCCAACTCCCTGTGCAGTCAGTCACACAGTCTGCCTTTGTGTAGCTCCGCACAGAGCCAGAGTGCAGACAAATGCCGAAAGCCAAGCAGCCTTGGAGTGTCACACTTCAATCAGCTGAGAGGAGCACTGATAAACGAACAACCAAAGGTCTCCAGCTCAGCTACTGCTTTGACTCCAGGTTCACCATACATTTTGTGCTCAAAGCATACAGTGAGCTATTTGGTCAATACAGTTGTAAACACAGAGTTGTACAGTAGCATCCTGAATGACATAATTAGTCAATGCTGTAGATGTTGTTCTGACCCCACAGTGCAGAGGGACAGACAGAACCAACATAATCATCAGCTGTCAACTGGAAACTGCATGTTTGTCCACAAGCATGTCCAGTCAAAATGGTTCTACCTGGAACCAACAAGGGTTCTTCAAAGGGTTCTCCTATAGGGACTGCCAAATAACCATTTTAGGTTCTAGATAGACTAACCACAGTAGCCCTGTGGTTAGAGTGTTCGCCCTGAAAGGTTGGGAGTTTGACCCCAGGTGGAGTCATACAAAAGGTCATAAAAATGGGACCTGATGAGTCTCTCCTTGGCTCTCAGCGCTAAGGAGTTAGATTGGGGGCAAGGCCCTGCGATAGACTAGCGTCCTGTCCAGGGGGTGTACTTGTACATCAAGCTGCCTCATACTACAGAAACAGGCTATTAACCGTTCTAGCTCACACAAGCCAAGGCTCGTTCAAGGCTACTTACTTACTTTATGGCAACACGAATGTTTGCAACACCTCAATTTGGTATATCCAATAGGTCCTCGCATTTATACTTCCACAAATACAGCAGGTAGCGTATAGGTAATGTTATTGCACCGACTACTGTATCTTACATGCCGTAGTTACATGACACCAAATGACTGTTGAGTTTGTTGTCCAGGGGTAAACGTCCCTTATGTGTCTTCTACATATACCCATGACACTGTTGGTCTTTGAATAGTTAAGACCACCCTGTGGGTGCTTAGATAACATTCTGCATGTCAAAGAGCCTTTAGCTCTGAACTCTGATTAACAGAATGAAATGTGAGCAGAATGTTTTGGCAGAGCAGTATGCTGTCTCAGGGATGTGCTAAAAGACATCTACTAAAAATGACCACAAAAATACCTTCTACAATTTCTCCTCAACCAAAAAAACCTTCCACAACCTCTCTAAATCAAACATCTTCTCCAACCAGAGAGAGACATCACGGTTAGCCACGCAGGGCAGTGATGTCCTGCACACGGCTCCCCGCGTGAAGAGTCTTCTGCCTTGAGCCTGAGGAGGACCTGGATCAGTAAATTGATTAATTGTACATGATGTGGTAATCATGGCAGGCAACTCCAGCCCTACTCTCCACAGGGACACTCCAAAGCTTGACCCCTTCTATCACCCTTTAGTCACTCCCCTGGTCCAGAGCTGATAGGAGCGGATGGATGGAAGCAATATGACGGAAACTACTTAGATATGGGTACCTTAGTACTATAGCAGTACTTAGTACTATAAGGTACTACTGCATATGAAAATGGAAGTGAATGAGGGCAGACGGGAGGTACAGTAAGTGAAAACATTTCTCTGTTGAAAAGCAGCCTTGCTTGACTCAGTATCACTATTTTATAATGCCATCCACAACACAAGTGAACCATAGATAAATAAGAGGGAAGGAAGCTTGTTCTGAAAATGTCAATTCGAAGTGAACAGAATTCCTCCCTGTATTAAAGAAGCGCAGAAGCCGAAACGGATCTTGAAGGAAAGGGTCATATGTTATTTATAATCTGCCGTTTTCATGTTTGACTCATTTCCTATACGCCTCATCAATATTTGATTGATTGTTTGGATGTGGATGTACATGTACGTGTGTAGGCTCCTGCTCCAAGGACGGAAACAGAACGCCTGTAGAGCTACAGTTAGATGTTGCTTGTTTAAAGGACCCCAAAGTCACTATTTGTATCACAACCCAAGGCAGGGAGCTTGTTTGCAAATAAAATATTCCTTGGTGGATTCAAGGCCTTGGCAGTTTAGTAAACAAACCAGTTCTGTTTATCAGAGAGCTGTGAGGGTTTTCCTAATCCTACTGACATGGATCCCTATTTACTGTTCATTTCGATTGTTTATTTCACTTTTGTACATTATCTACCTCACTTGCTTTGGCAATATGTTTCCCATGCCAATAAAGCCCCTTGAATTGAATTGAATGGATCCCATACTATTGGCCTTGGGTGCAAATGCTATATATTTCTTGCCACTCATGTTCATATTTCAAGAAAGTGTGTCATGTCTCCTTCTGTTTGTCACAGATTGACAGCAGGTTATCTGTCTGTTTTCCAGGAAGCTTTACCCTTGAGACCACTCTCTATACAGCTTTAAAACACTTAAATGGTCACTATAGGCAATCCCACAGCTAAACTGCTATATGAGTGTGGGCGCATTTGGGGGTAAACATTGGAGTAATAAGGAAAATTACAATTTCAACACAAAGGGTGTCCTCATGTAGCAGCTTTGAGAGCACTATAGAAATACGTAACAGTTTTATATTATTTGTTATTATCAGGAGGATAGGATGAATCCGGTAAAGTAACCTCAATACACACACACCTCTACAATCCCACATGTTCTGACAACTACCCCCATCACCATTGCCTGACCCCCACTCTATTGATACCAACACCTCTACACAACCCAATCATGTATCTGAGGTGCCTGAGGTTACTGGCTAAGGTAATAACAGCAACTGATGACAACACAGCAACAAGCCCATGTGTACACATTAAAACACATTTGGGCCGGGATTCCATGCTGGACAGTTACACCCTCTAGATCATCATTATAATTGCCATCTAAAATAATTGACAGGGGGGCACCATTGACTTATGTCATCAAAATGTTTCTTAAAATAAATACATATTATTTTATAAGACTATCTGTCAAATCATTTGTATACACGGAGGGACCTGGAAACGCAGACACAGTGGATGGATGAATCAAAGTTTAGCAGGTGTTACAATGGTGCAGCAAGATGCTTCTGTTATTAGATCCTAACAATGCAGTCAAACGTCAAACAGCAAAAATGTAAAGAAAAACAGCAAAAAAGAAAGGCAAGAAATAATGGCGGGATGAATCCAATTAACAACTCAAATAGCACTGTAGCAATATAAAAATGCACTCTATACGTATGTACACCAGGGGAATATTCACAAGATAAACTAAGAATATGTACAGCAGTAGATATATTAGAGTGACCTATGTCAAGAGTAAATAATTATGCGGTGTGAATAGGGCAGTGGTGGTCACGAAATTTCGTCAGATGGTGATTGTCAAGCAAATAACTGTAATTGACCGTAATTAATATAAACACATTTAGCATCTTCTGGCTTCCACACATAGCCTACAAGCCACTGATGCAGACCTTTAGATCTACATTTTAAAAAGTCTAATAAATCCATGTTATATAGCCTATACCATTATTTATTTTGGACAGGTCTAAAGAAACATGATAGGAAGAAAATGTAATCTATTTCAGACTATATGTTTTGATTTTTAATACATTCTAAGGCTGCATGATGTGACTCTAATGATGATTTGAAAAAAGTTGCATGAAAGGCATGAGCTCTGCTTTGTTGTTTTGTGCAAGCTGTACACACTTCATCAGTCTCTCATTCACAATTTGACAAGTACTTGATAATGCCTCGAATTTCCCAGCGGCATCCCCTTTGTGTGGCCGTAAATTCCCCCCAAAAATCCATGCCTTTTGCCGGCCAGTGGCTGTTGTGCCCTTGGGCTGAATATAATAGTTATAATTCCCTTCTCCATGCGTGCTGCTTGCTCCGAAGCACCTCTCACTCACATGTCTCTCTGTCACATGATCGGGTCTTTCTCACAGGCTAAGTGAAAACAGACACATCAGGGATGCAACTGCACACGTCCTTATCCAATTCCGAAGCGCATATTGAAGATGTTGGAAGAACGGTCCACATTTACTTTTTGTCAGCCAACAAGATGAGTAGGCCTAATGAACAGCAAAAGCACAAGCCCACGTCAATGTACTATCCCCCATAGTACAAAAGTTGACCTATTCTATTCTGTGTGTAAAATAAATATTCCAAACATAGTACAGGACAGTTGTGGGATGTGATAGATCCCAAATTAATACAACCACTAGCATCAAAAAAACTTTTTTACGCAATGAGGCTGAAGCAACAGATCAGAACATTTAGCTTAAAATGTTGATAAACTATTACGCCTCAATCACACCGACAGTGGTTTTGCATTTGGTACACCAGAAGTACATTAATTTCCAATGAGACGACGCATTTGCCTTGCAGCATTGCGTTGGCAGAGGCAGTTGCAGTGCGTTAGGTGTGGTGCATACGTTGGATTTATCGAAGGTATGCGTCAAACTGTATGTGTAGACGGCTTGACAGAAATAGTAGCAGAAGTTGAATGTTGAACTTTTGTTGCACACATATCCAGATGATGCTGCGTACTATTTTGCGCAAATGCACTGTTGATGTGATCAAGGCAGTTATAATGTGAAGACACAAGCCTAAAAGCAGCAACGTGCACACGACAGTAGGCTATAAACACCAACGTTCCATTAGCGGGAAAACACCATTATCAAAGTGACTGCAAAAGCGATTGTGCATGTAATGCTTTTATTATGAAGGTGCATTTTCATGGTGAAAGTTATCTTCCCCAAACTTCAAACTCACGTGTTGCGTACGTATTCCAGTTAGGCTCTAGACCTGTTGTAAAATCAAATCAAATCAAACGTTATTGGTCACATACACGTGTTTAGCAGTTGTTATTGCGGGGTGTAGCGAAATGCTTGTGCTTCTAGTTCTGACAGCGCAGCAATATCTAACAAGTAATATCTAACAATTTCACAACAAATACCTAATACACACAAATCTAAGTAAAGGAATGGAATTAAGAATATATAAGTATATGGATGAGCAATGTCAGAGTGGCATAGACTCAGATACAGTAGATAGTATAGAAAACAGTATATACATTTGAGATGAGAAATGCAAGATATGTAAACATTATTAAAGTGACATTATTAAAGTGACTAGTGTTTCATTTATTAAAGTGGCCAATGATTTCAAGTCTGTATGTAGGCAGCAGCCTCTCTGTGTTAGTGATGGCTGTTAAACAGTCTCATGGCTTTGAGATAGACTGAAAAACAGCTTCTCTCAGTCCCAGCTTTGATGCACCTATACCGACCTCGCCTTCTGGATGATAGTGAGGTGAACAGGCAGTGGCTCGGATGGTTGTTGTCCTTGATGACCTTTTTGGCCTTCCTGTGACATCAGGTGCTGTAGGTGTCCTGGAGGGCAGGTAGTTTGCCCCTGGTAATGCGTTGTGCAGACCGCACCACCCTCTGGAGAGCCCTGCGGTTGTGGGCGGTGCAGTTGCCGTACCAAGTGGTGATACAGCCCGACAGGATGCTCCCAACTGTGCATCTGTAAAAGTTTGGGTGACAAGCCACAGTTTAGGTGACAAGCCACATTTATTCAGACTCCTGAGGTTGAAGAGGCCCTGTTGCGTCTTCTTCACCACACTGTCTGTGTGGGTGGACCATTTCAGTTTGTCAGTGATGTGTACGCCAAGGAACTTAAAACTTTCCACCTTCTCCACTGTGTCCCGTTGATGTGGATAGGGGGGAGTGCTCCTGCTGTTTCCTGAAGTCCACAATCGTCTCCTTTGTTTGTTGACATTGATTGAGAGGTTGTTTTCCTGACACCACACTCCGAGAGCCCTCACCTCCTCGCTGTAGGCTGTCTCGTCGTTGTTGGTGATCAAGCCTACTACTGTTGTGTCATCTGCAAACTTGATGATTGAGTTGGAGGCATGCATCGCCACGCAGTCATGGGTGAACAGGGAGTACAGGAGGGGCTGAGAACGCACCCTTGTGTGGCCCCAGTGTTGATCAGTGAAGTGGAGATGTTGTTTCCTACCTTCATCGCCTGGGGGCGGCCCGCCAGGAAGTCCAGGACCCAGTTGCACAGGGAGGGGTTTAGACCCAGGGCCCATAGCTTTGTGATGAGCTTGGAGGGCACTATGTGTTAAAGGCTGAGCTGTAGTTGATGAACAGGATTCTTACATAGGTATTTCTCTTGTCCAGGTGGGATAGAGCAGTGTGCAGTGCAAGGGAGATTGCGTCGTTCGTGGATCTGTTTGGGCGGTATGCAAATTGAGGTGGGTCTAAGGTGTCGGGTAAGGTGGAGGTGATATGGCCCTTAAATAGCCTCTTCAAACACTTCATGATGACAGAAGTGAGTGCTACGGGGCGATAGTCATTTATTTAAATGATCTTCGCTTTCTTTTTGCAGGAAGAACGGTGGATAAGAAACACATTTCAACATCATGTGTAACCTCATGAAATCTGGGCACAATCAGAATGTGGACAAGATCAGGAAACACAACGCATGTTATAACCAGGTATAAACAGGGCTTAAAACTTCTTCTCAATAGGGGGTGCTGTTTGCACTTTGTAATAATTTCGTTCCCAAATTAAACTGCCTCGTACTCAATTCTTGCTCCTACAATATGCATATTATCCTGTTGGGGATGGGGGCGCTGTTTAGACTATTTATGCTAATTTGGCTAATTTTTGAAACGGCTTCCCACAAAATCCTTGATCGTACAATATGCATATTATTATTATTATTGGATAGAAAACAGTCTATAGTTTCTATAGGAGTTGAAATTTTGTCTCTAAGTGGAACAGAGCCCATTCTACAGCAATTTCCCTGACATGGATTCAGATTTCAGAAATGTTGGCCACTGTTCTGAAGTCAGTTAAAACGGCACTGATATTGCTATGACTATACGGACACTTCTTACGTCTTCCCCTGGATGCCTTTACGTGATGACGATTCCAATGGGGTCGATTGCGCGTTCACAGGCCCTATAAATCAAAAAACCCTGTAGCTAGCAAGTCTTTCCTTGCTGCGTAACGCGCGTGCTGGACACCGACCCGCTCCTGTTCCAAGCGTTAGTTTAGCCTGTTATATTTCTCCGGTCATCTTTTCACTCGTTATAGGAGTTAAAAACATCATAAGGTAGTTAATTTAAAGCGTTTTATAGCAATTTATATCCGTTTAGTGCGATTTTGGGACATTTATTTCTTTAACGCTGTGAATAGGTGGGCACGCTTTCAGTTCATCCCGAACGCAGTTGGCATTTTCACATGGCAAGAGGACAGCTTTCCACCAAAAGACGATTCCTCCCAAGAAAGGATCCTTTGCCAAGATACTGATGGAAGAACAGCTCAAGGTAGGACATTTTTATTATGATAAATCGTGTTTCTGTCGAAACATTTTAGTGGCTTAGGACGCCATGTTTTTTGACGTAGCTTCGCTTGGCGCAAACTGTATTGAAAAGTAAGGATAAATTAAAAAATGTAATAACGCAATTGTATTAAGAATTAAATTGTCTATCAATCCCTGTCCACCCTATATTTTTTAGTCACGTTTATGAGTATTTATGTATAAGAGTAGATCACTGTCTAAGTGGCGCAAGGACTTTTTCTTTACCAGCTTGTCTACATTTCACATTGTCTAACCATGATTTTGGTGGCTAAATATAAACATTTTCGATCAAACTGTATATGCATGTTGTAATGTGATGTTACAGGAGTGTCATCGGAAGAATTCTGAGAAGGTTAGTGAAAAAATTAATATCTTTTGGCGATGTTGACTTTTATCGCTCACTTTGGCTAGAATCAATGCTGGGCTGCTAATTGCTATGTGCTAAGCTAATATAACGATTTATTGTGTTTTCGCTGTAAGACACTTAGAAAATCTGAAATATTGTCTGTATTCACAGGATCTGTGTCTTTCGATTCGTGTATGCTGTGTATTTTTACGAAATGTTTGATGATTAGTAAGTAGGTAAACACGTTGCTCTAAGTAGTTTTTCTATTCCATTTGTGACGGTGGGTGCAATTGTAACCTATGCCATCTACCTGAAATATGCACTTTTTTCTAACAAAACCTATCCCATACCATAAATATGTTATCAGACTGTCATCTGATGAGTTTTTTTGTTGGTTAGGGGCTATAAATATCTTAGTTTAGTCGAATTGGTGATGGCTACTGGTGTTGGTGGACAAATAAAAGATGGTGGATTATGCTAATGTATTTTTAGGTAATAGATGTACATCTTTACATATTGTGTCTTCCCTGTAAAACATTTTAAAAATCGGACAAGTTGACTGGATTCACAAGATCTGTGTCTTTCATTAGCTGTATTGGACTTTAATGTGTGAAAGTTAAATATTTTAAAAAAATATTTTTTTTGAATTTCGCGGCACTGGTTTTTCAGTGGGGGGGGGGGGGGTGTGCCGCTAGCGCCACGCTGATCCTAGACAGGTTATTATTACTATTGGATAGAAAACACTCTCTAGTTTCTAAAACCGTTTTAATTATATCTGTAAGTAAAACAGAACTAGACTTAGAGCAATTTTCCTATGAGGATGTGAGAATGCTGAAATCTGCTGGCTGTTCTGAGATCTGTTTATAAATCTGCCTGTCTTCTATTGGTTGAGATGCACTGCATACGTCTTCCCCTGGGTGTCAGCGAATAGTGAGAATTGAAATGGAGTTGCTAGGCAGAACTGAGAGGTTATAAATGGGCTGGCAACTTGGGGTCCGGCCTTTGTCCTCTTCGCCCTGATGCAGAAAGGAGCTCTGGCTGTCGTGCTAGTTCGCTCCGGTTATAGGCCTTAGATATATCCGACTCTGTTTTTATTCGATATAGGTGTTAAAGACATCATAATGTTGTTATATTAAACCGAGTTATATCAGTTTATATCGGTATATTGCGATTTTCGGATATTTATTTGTACTGCGTTTTAGTGAGTCGGACACGTCTTTGCCACATGGCTAATGTTTACTGCTAATTCGAACGTTGAAGAGGACAATCTACAACCAAGCAACGATTATTTTGGACAAAGGACACCTTGCCCAAGATTCTGATGGGAGTTCATCAAAAAGTAAGAAGTATTTATGATGTTAATTCGTTGTTCTGTTGAAAAATGTATAACTCATATTCTGCCATTAATCTAGGTGCTGTCTCTCTTTAACGCGCGCTGTATGTTGTAGTAACGTTAATTTTAAAAATCTAACACAGCGATTGCATTAAGAACTAATGTATCTTTCATTTGCTGTCCAACCTGTATTTTTTAGTCAAGTTTATGATTAGTTATCGATTAGATTAGGTGCCTCTCCCAAGATTTCTCCCGACATAATGTTGGCAGCCTGGCTACTTTTCTCATTGTATAACCACGATTTGTGCCGCTAAATATGCACATTTTCGAACAAACTCTATATGTATTGTGTAATATGATGTTATAGGACTGTCATCTGAAGAAGTTTTGAGAAGGTTAGTCAAAATTGTAATATCTTTTGCTGGTTTATTCGCTATCGCTAACGTGCATGAATCAATGCTGCTGTGTGGTTGGCTATTGTAGTAAGCTAATATAATGCTATATTGTGTTTTCGCTGTAAAACACTTAAAAAATCTGAAATATTGGCTAGATTCACAAGATCTTTGTCTTTCATTTGCTGTACGCTGTGTATTTTTCAGAAATGTTTTATGATGAGTATTTAGGTAATACACAATGGTCTCTGTAGTTATTCTAGTTGCTTTGGTGAGAGTTGTGATGGTGGCTGCAATGGTAAACTATGATTTATACCTGAAATATGCACATTTTTCTAACAAAACATATGCTACACAATAAATATGTTATCAGACTGTCATCTGATGAAGTTGTTTCTTGGTTAGCGGCTATTTATATCTTTATTTGGTCGAAGTTGTGATAGCTACCTATGTAGGGAAAAAATGGTGTGAAAAAAAAGTTGTGTCTTTTGCTATCGTGGTTAGCTAATAGATTTACATATTGTGTCTTCCCTGTAAAACATTTTAAAAATCAGAAATGATGGCTGGATTCACAAGATGTGTACCTTTTATCTGGTGTCTTGGACTTGTGATTTAATGATATTTAGATGCTAGTATTTACTTGTGACGCTATGCTAGGCTATGCTAGTCAGCTTTTTTACTGATGGGGGTGCTCCCGGATCCGGGATTGTGTGGAAGTAGAGGTTAAAGGGGCAATCTATGTTTGCTACATCCATTTTTGGACATTTAAATTCATCATATATACCCATGGATTCCTGAAGAATATATACAGTTGCAGTCGGAAGTTTACATACACCTTAGCCAAATACATTTAAACTCAGTTTCACAATTCCTGACATTTAATCCTAGTAAAAATTCATTGTCTTAGGTTAGTTAGGATCACCACTTTATTTTAAGAATGTGAAATGTCAGAATAATAGTAGAGAGAATGATTTATTTCAGCTTTTATTTCTTTCATCACATTCCCAGCGGGTCAGACGTTTACATACACTCAATTAGTATTTGGTAGCATTGCCTCTACATTGTTTAACTTGGGTTAAACATTTCGGGTAGCCTTCCACAAGCTTCCCACAACAAGTTGGGTGAATTTTGGCCCATTCCTCCTGACAGAGCTGGTGTAACTGAGTCCGGTTTGTAGGCCTCCTTGGTCGCACACACTTTTTCAGTTCTGCCCACAAATGTTCTATAGAATTGAGTTCAGGGCTTTGTGATGGCCACTCCAATACCTTGACTTTGTTGTCCATTTTGCCACAACTTTGGAAGTATGCTTGGGGTCATTGTTCATTTGGAAGACCCATTTGCGACCAAGCTTTAACTTCCTGACTGATGTCTTGATGTTGCTTCAATATATCCACATAATTTTCCTCCCTCATGATGCCATCTGTTTTGTGAAGTGCACCAGTCCCTCCTGCAGCAAAGCACCCCCACAACATGATGTTGCCACCCCCGTGCTTCATGGTTGGGATGGTGTTCTTCGGCTTGCAAGCCTCCCCCTTTTTCCTCCAAACATAACGATGGTCATTATGGCCAAACAGCTCTATTTTGTTTCATCAGACCAGAGGACATTTCTCTAAAAAGTACTACATTTGTCCTCATGTGCAGTTGCAAACCGAGTCTGTTTTTTTTATGGCGGTTTTGGAGCAATGGCTTCTTCCTTTATGAGCGGTCTTTCAGGTTATGTCGATATAGGACTCGCTTTACTGTGGATATAGATACTTTTGTATCTGTTTCCTCCAGCATCTTCACAAGGTCCTTTGCTATTGTTCTGGGATTGATTTGCACTTTTCGCACCAACGTACGTTCATCTCTAGGAGACAGAACGCGTCTCCTGCCTGAGTGGTATGAAGGCTGCGTGGTCCCATGGTGTTTATACTTGCATACTATGGTTTGTACAGATAAACGTGGTACCTTCAGGCGTTTGGAAATTGCTTCCAAGGATGAACCAGACTTGTGGAGGTCTACAAATTTTTTTCTGAGGTCTTGGCTGATTTCTTTTGATTTTCCCATGATGTCAAGCAAAGGGTCACTGAGTTTGAAGGTAGGCCTTGAAATATATCCACAGGTACACCTCCAATTGACTCAAATGATGTCAATTAGCCTATCAGAAGCTTCTAAAGCCATGACATACTTTTCTGGAATTTTCCAAGCTGTTTAAAGGCACAGTCAACTTAGTGTATGTAAACTTCTGACCCACTGGAATTGTGATACAGTGAATGATAAGTGAAATAATTTGTCCGTAAACAATTGTTGGAAAAATTACTTGTCATGCACAAAGTAGATGTCCTAACCAACTTGCTAAAACTATAGTTTGTTAACAAGACATTTGTGGAGTGGTTGAAACACGAGTTTTAATGACTCCAACCTAAGTGTATGTAAACTTCCGACTTCAACTGTATGAATGCCCATATGCTTAGTTCAATTGTCTAACCCCATCAGAACCCACTGAAAAAACGATGTAATTGTAAACAAACACTGTAGCACCTCAAAACATAATTAAAACTGTAATTTTACATCCATCGCACTGTCTATGAATTTCAGAGTAGTTCAAATTCTCCCGCCCCATCCCTCAGCCACACTCCCATACGTATTTATTTCATCAGTAAAGCTAGAACTTTACATTTTATTCTATACTCCAACATTCAAATGTTTCATATGAGGCGACAGTACAGAATGCCACCTTTATTTTGACAGCATTTTTATACATACCTGTTTACCGTTTAGAAATAAAAGCACTTTTTGTATCTAGTCCACCCATTTGACGGTGTCATAAGTTTGGACAAATTAACTTACAGTGCCTAGATAAAAGGCTACACCCCTCTTGGATTTCACATTTTATTTTGTTATAAAGTGGGATTAAAATGTATTTAATTTTCTTATTTGTCAATGATCTACAGTACACCTAACACTCTGTAATGTCAAAGTGGAAGAAAAATGTACATTTTTGTGTAAGATTATTGAAAAATTAAACACTAATATACCTTGATTAAATACAACCCAACATTTTAGAAACACCTTTGGCAGTGATTACAACTGAGAGTCTTCTTGGATATGTCTCAGAAAAGCTGTATTGTGCAATATTTGCTCATTATTCTTTAAAAAATTGGAGATCATGGCCAGACAGCAATTTTCAAGTCTTGCCATAGACTTTCAAGCCGATTTAAGTCAAAACTGTAACTTGGCCACTCAGGAACATTCACTTGGTAAGCAACTCCAGTGTAGATTTGGCTTTCTGTTGTAGATTATTGTCCTGCTGAAAGGTCCATTCCTTTACCAGTGTCTGTATAGCAGACTGAAGCAGGTTTTCCTCTCGGATTTTGCCTGTGCTTATCTCCATCCCGTTTCATTTTAACCTAAAAAAAACTCCCCATTCTTCGCCAATGTCAAGCATTTCCCATACCATGATTCAGCCACCACCACGATTGAAATTAAGGAGGCCATTACTCAGTGATGTGTTGAATTTCTCAAATATAAGGCTTTGCATTTAGGACAAAAGTGTATTCCTTTGCAATGTTTTTTAATATTATTACTTTACTGCATTGGTACATACATATGCATGTTTTGGAATATTCTGTATATTTTTATTCTTCTTTTCACTCTGTCATTTAGGTCATTATTGTTTATTCACTACAATGTTGTTGATCCATCCTCAGTTCTCTCCCATCACAGCCATTGAACTCTATCTGTTTTAAAATCACCAATGGACATATTTTGACAGCCCGTAGCAGTTTCCTTCCTGTCCTGCAGCTCAGTTCAGAAGGACCACTGCATCTTTGGTGTGTTTGGGCTGTTTAATACATCATCCACAGCATAATTATATATTTGACGATGCTTGAAGAGATATTCAATGTCTTGTTAATGTTACCCATCTACCAATCACTGCCGTTCTTTATTGAAATTCAATACTTGACTGAGGGACCTTACAGATGTTGCATGTATGGGGAACAGAGGAAGGTGTAGTCATTAAAAAATCATGTCAAAGCCCCTATTATTTCACACAGAGTGAGTCCATATCACTTATTATGTGATTTGTTAAGACAAATTTTACTTCTGAACTAATTTAGGCTTGCCTACACAAAGGGGGTGAATACTTATGCAACGACTATATTTTTATAGTTATTAAATTTGTATTAATTGGTAAAAATGTGTAGAATTTTCTTTTTAATTTGAACTTATGAAGTATTTTGTGTAGATCAATTACTAAAAATTACAATGAAATCAATTTCAATCCCACTGTGATTTTTAATTTTAATTTTAAGGGAGTGTAGACTTTCTATAGGCTGTGTAAATGTGAACTAAAGTAGTCAAAAGTTTAGTATTTGGTCCCATATTCCTAGCACGCAATGACTACGTCAAGCTTGCGACTCGACAAACTTGCTTGCTGGATGCATTTGCAAGACATTCTAACCTCTCACCATTAACAGGGGAGGTTATAATTTGAGGGGGTATGATCCTTGTGCCTCTTACTTTCTCACTCATCATTATTTATGATTCATTCTAGATTATCCGTAATCATGGTAGGATGCATCCAAATTCACGCAGAAGTGTTCAGAAACATATTATATTCTAATTTCGAGTAAAAGTGACTCCAACATGACATAATACATTATTTACCATTCATTTCCATTGGGCGCAATATAATCTGAAACACAACCAAAACAAACTGCAAATGTATCCAACAAGTTTGTAGAGTCATTTCTAAACGATAAAACAGATATGTAGGAAAATACCCTCAAATACTGTCGCCTCATATGAAACATTTGATTTCAAATAAAAAATGGTGGTATAGAGCCAAATCAAAAGTTTTAGCTTCACTTTTCTGTCACGCCCTGACCTTAGAGATCCTTTTTATGTCTCTATTTGGTTTGGTCAGGGTGTGATTTGGGGTGGGTATTCTATGTTTTTCGTTCTATTATTTGTATTTCTATGTTTTGGCCGGGTAGTGTTCTCAATCAGGGACAGCTGTCTATCGTTGTCTCTGATTGAGAACCATACTTAGGTAGCCCTTTTTCCCACCTGTCTTTGTGGGAAGTTGACTTTGTTTATGGTACTTAGCCTTCAGCTTCACGGTTTGTTTTGTAGTGTTTATTGTTTTGTTCTGCGTCTTTTCTAATAAAAAGAGAATGTACGCTCACCACGCTGCGCCTTGGTCCTCTTCTTTCAACGGCCGTGACATTTCCAAACAAATACGTAGGGGAGTGTACTTACCAAATCAGTGGCTGGGTGGCGACTTGTTAATTGTTTGATCAGCACATTGTCTCTTTAAGTGATATGCAAACTTGTTATTACGTAACAACTCTGTGTGTGTGTGTGTGTGTGTGTGTGTGTGTGTGTGTGTGTGTGTGTGTGTGTGTGTGCGTGAGCTAGCATGGTGGGCTATTTGCTAAGAATCCTCTCCCGGTGAATTAATAAGGGTTGAAGTGGGATTGCAGGTATGCAGTGTGGGAGTGCGGAATCGGCAGATCAATGGAGTCTCAAAGAAGTACACCCCTCCTTATCTCGGGCAACGTCCTTCCCCTGGTATCAGGGTCGGCATTCGGAGCATAGCGCTCGCTCAGCTTGTACTGATTCAAGGCTCTAACATGTAGCTCATTAAAACCAAAAAATCTCAAAACATTCATGTTCAAATGGAGTCGCATTATACCAGCCAATTCAGGTAACCTGTACAAACCTATCATCCATAAATAAAACCCCACCATTTTCAAAGCATAATCCTTAGCAGTCCTCAAATATTGTACATAGTTCAACAGCACAACGTCTACAGTTTAATACAGGAAGGGCAACGTTGATGGGGGTGGGGGCCACAAAGAATCATGAGGGGCCGCAGTTGCTCGAGGGTCTGAGCATCCCCCCCATGGGGTGTAGAGAAAAATGTTGCAGTTTTAAAGAAAATTTGCTGTAATTCTACACATTTTGCCATTGGGTGGAGAAGAGATTTAGCAAATGTATAACTATTTCCTGTAATTGTACACATTTTGCCATAGGGTGGATAGAAATGTTTTTAATGACATTTAATTGAAACTGACTAACACAATTTATGTGGGCCCTCCAGCCAGTAATTCGAACATGATAGCAAGTTTAGATAGCTGAGTGCTAAACTAATTTATCAATCTGACAGTGCAAGAAACGGTGAACGCGGTTGGGCTACAACAAGACCCCAAAACAAAGCGAAGAGCCAAAGACCTGCAGTTCTGTTGGAGCTGAGGTTGTAACTTTCCTCTAGCATTGCTCCATCTAAGAAACAGTCAGGTCCTACCACTTGGATCCACCACCTTACACACATGACCTCTGATTGGGAGACTCAAATCCACCTGAGGAGCCTGGCCCGCTCCTACGCAGACCCATTCACTGGAAACACCAGCATACTGCTCCAGTACTGTGTATCTTCTCTGGTCTTTTCTGTGGCTGACCCACTTCAATTGTATCCCTCGCTCTCCTTGTACAGCGTAGCGGCTAACTCCTGCTAGACCGCGGATTGTTTGTCTACATGGCAAGTAGACATCCTCCTATTCTTTCCGAACAACCTGTTTCCCTGAGCTGGACTAAAAATAGAGCCCACATAAGGTAAAGTGGAATAGAGCAGGGACGGAAATGTGTCACAATAAGAGTCTCTCCCTTACTAACCGATGTGGGGGGGTGGGGGGGGGGGGGTTATGAAACTATTTGGCCCTCAGGAATTAAAGTCCAATCAATTCCCCATCTCTGGAGCAGCAAAGTTAGAGGCAGCATGGATCAGACACTTAGAGAGCCCATCCGTAGTCAGGCAACTTAAGTGTGTGTGTCTGAGTGCGTGTGTGAGAATGCTGCCAACCCAGCCTTCTCTGATGCTGCACACATTGTTTAGTCTCCTCATGAGAAAACAAAATCCCCTAAACAAATGCAGTTAGTGCATATCCTGCCGCTTGGACATGCAAGTAACAAGCAACAATGGACCGTGGGCTCCTACAGAACACCCCTGGCCATTAACTCTGCATTACCACTGCATTACCACATTACCACTGCATTACCACATTACCACATTACCATTACCATGTAGCCTTCTGAAATCAAGAGACAATATTGAGGCAACATGTGACTTTTCCACACTAGCATTCATTCACATCTGGAGAAAGAAATGTGTTGTTTTAACTACTGTATCATTAGTCATGTTCCTAGAATACTTCTGGTCAACTAATCTATAAAGTAGGAACATTTCTTCTCCAAGAATAGTCTATTGATGGCTATAGTTTTCTTGGGAATGGAAATCTTGCTCAAATTATTACTAATGATTCATGTCTTCGCCCTTTAGTGCAGTTAATCGGGCCCAACAGAATATAATTTCTTAGATCAAAAACTCAACAATATTTGTCTCTGTGACTAAATAGATTTACCCAGCTTTGGTAGTGGTATGTTGACATTTCAAAATGTTTCAAATTCTCTTTTCAATCTGTAACCGCTGAAGTGTTACAGATTGCGCATCAGAAATGTAAATTGAGCCGACATACGCAGTGTTTACTGTGAAGGCAGTCTCTGCTAACGCGGGAACATTGTCTTTAAATTTCAATCGAGCTGTAACGCTGAACTTCGGCAATACGGATTGAATTAGACCCCAATGTTGTCACCTGTCTTTTCTCTCCTAAATCACTCTGTAGTCTTCTGTATCCTTATAAGTCGTTCTTGTTTTGAAAAGCATTGTTGTACGGTAGGTGCCACTGTTTTGTCATGCAGTTCACTTCATCTATTATGCAGCATGTTAGACGTACGAGGGTATGATTCATGTGTGCAAGTCTTCATTCTGTACTAGGTTCTCTTGTCAAGATACGTCAATATTTCAAGCTCGCTCAATTTCAGAGCGTTTGGCAACAAACAGAAAATGTCATCAACAAAACAAATCATGTGTTTCCAGCGATGGGGAGTTTTCTTACGAATCCAGTGGGATTGTCTCAGAGAGATGAGGTGGACAACATACAGTAGAATGTGTTGCATTGTGGGAAAGCTGGTTATTTCACCTGTAAACAAATGTACTTAAACATGGTCCACTGGTGTCTGTGGTGGGGGACTACGCGTTTTTTGCTTAAACACCAATGTCATACGTGGTGGTGAGGATATTTCTCTCGGTCTCCTCCGATCAAATGGTGGCAGAACTGGCACAAGAACATTCCTCAGACCCCCTAGAAAAGGGATTCTCAACAAGGGGGGCCCGGAACCTAGAGGGCCTCAATTAATTTTCCGAGGGGTATTCATGGACAAGCAGGGAAGAACAATGAGATCATTTTTTGGGTGGAAGAGTACTGTCTGACTGGACAATTACACAGAAAACTATAAATATATAGGTCAGAGGCCAGTCAAACTAGACATCAGCAAGTATTAATAGACAGAGTACAAAGCAACAACTCCAAACTACCAGTCTACTAAGTATAAATATTCTTATTGCTTAGCATTTCTTAATACTGTCCAGGAAGTATAGCTCCACTCACACACTACCCTTAAAACCCATTAATCCCAGCCTTCCAGAGTAACAGACCACTCCCCTAACTGCCACCCCATGTGCTACCTACACCGCTCTCAACTGGCCTCTTCTCTCCCTCTGTCAAGCTCTCTGTCGGCCCAGTCAATGAAACACAGACACCCCCGAAAGTGTGGAGCGAGTGAGCGCTGCCAATCCATGCACGCTCACACATACACACACGCTCACACACACACGCACCCACACACACACACACGCACATACGCACGCACGCACGCTCGCACGCACGCACGCACACTATAAATAGCCCCAGGGTTTACTGGAAACAAAGCCCTGGCCCACGGCTTCTCTGCAAATAACAATCTGTGTAGCCTTGCTGGAGACAGAAGGAGGGAGAGGCAAAGAGAGAGGAGTGTGTGAGTGAGATAATAATGAGAGAGATAGAGAGAGAGAAAATAGGTGTGTGAGCATTTGTGAACCTTTCCCCTCAGATTTGTCCTGTTTTTATTTTATTTTTATGTTAAATTAAGTACCAAACTTAATTTTTAAGTCCACATTTTATCATCATTATTTATTAAAAAAAAGATCTGTCTGTGGTATTTTGCAGAGGGGGCACACAGACTGGACCATGCAAAGGCTACTCCTCTAACCCTAACCCCCCCCCATTCTCCTTAGTAAGTGGTTCCTTCTGATGTGCACCATGGAGCAAAGATATGCTACGTCAGTGAAGGAGGAGAGACAGTGTCGATGGGTGCACGCTGTGTGTGTGTGTGAGAGACAGAGAGAGAGAAAGAGGAAGAGAGGGAGATGAAGAGACAGTAAAAGACACAGAGGAAGAGAGCCCTCTCCCATGGTAGTGATTTATCTCTCCCTCTCAGTTGTCTGCTGGTCATAATTAATCAGCTGGCAGGTGCAGGTGGAGCAGATAGGGGTGCCGATCGAAGAGGGAGCGAGGGAGAGGACAGAGAGAACGGAGAGAGGGATCGGGGGACAGAGAGGAGAGATAAAGAGGGAAGGAAGAGAGGGGGACCTGCTAGTAAAGGTTATTAAAAGAGGTATTAACAGGCTGGCTATCTCAGGCTGGTATCTGACTGGGACCTGACAGGCAATATAGGTGTGGGGAGGACTGTCAAGTGCCTGAGGCACTCTCTGTCTAGTCACTAGCTCCAGATGTACTTTGACATTACGCTCTCAAAAAGGGGGATGATCTTTTATGTTGCCTATCTAACAGCTTAGAGAGAGAGACAGAAAAGTTAGGTAAAGAAAGGAATAATAAAACAAGCATGTGACTAGAATATAGTGTCCTCCGTTCTCTCAGGATCTATCGCTACTGCTGCTACTGACGACACTGACGCATAGAAAGTCTGCAGTGGTAACGCTATTAATATGCACTATGATCATAGCATTACTATATTTTTACCCAACATAGCTATTATATGATCAACTATTACACTAACGTAATTAAACTACTGTACTGTTTTGGCATCCTCTATGTTGATTACACAAGGACAGCTTGTGTGCAAGATGTGTGATCATCTTTACTGTAGGTAAGTTGCTGCATCCCTCCACAACCCTCACATGTTAACTGCCTTTTATTAAATTCATGTTCTTTTATAAATCTCAATGAGGCTGTCACGGAGCCACCCCTCTGATGTCATCCGCAACGCTTCAAACACGCCATGGGTGACACAGGGCAAAGCTAGATTTAATGTCTTGGACACACACACACACACACACACACACACACACACACACACACACACACACACACACACACACACACACACACACATACAGTATATATACTGATAAAAAAATATAAATGCAACATGCAACAATGTCAAAGAGTTTACTGAGTTACAGTTCATAGAAGAAAATCTGTCAACTTAAATAAATAAATTAGGCCCTAATCTATGGATTTCACGACTGGGCAGGGGCGCAGCCATGGGTAGGCCCACCCACTCGGGAGCCAAGTCCATCCACTGGGGAGCCAGGCCCAGCCAATCAGAATGAGTTTTCCCCCTCAAAAGGGCTTTATTACAGACAGAAATACTTCTTGACACGCCACACCTGTCAGGTGGATGGATTATCTTGGCAAAGGAGAAATGCTCACTAACAAGGATATAGCAAGGATAAAAACAAATTTATGCCCACAATTTGAGATAAATGAGCTTTTTTGTGCATGTGGAACATTTCTGGGATCTTTTTTTTTCGGCTCATAAAAAATGGGACAAACAGTTGACACGTTGAGTTTATATTTTTGTTCAGTGTACATCAACATGCACACACACTTTTTCCGTTACAAAAGTTTTTACACGGACATACGCTCACAGCAAATACCACCTCACTTGCAACACTGCTTATCAGACCGGCCTTGAGGCTAAATTAAAGTAGTGCATCTCTCTACGTGCCCCAGACGCTGACACTCTGTCATATTTTTGGCAGAGTTATAAGTTACTGCAATGGTAGCAACTCATTTCCAGAGCTCATTAACAAACAAACGAGGTGGGATTTCTCCCCTATTTTCTATAGGAAACACATTGTCCAAAAACACCTGTTCCACAAACTTCTCTCAATCAAATACGTATCCTCCAACAACAGCACACCGCGCTCTTTTCTCACCCGTCTCCCTGAAATCTCTACTCAACTTCAACAATCAGGTGAAAAGAGCCTTTGTTGATGTGCGCTATAGCTCAGTTGCTGAGTATGACAGACACCGTGAAAGTCTCCAGTCTCAGCTGGAGCTGAATTTGCTGTGTAGCATATTGTTCTTACCTCTGTCTCTTCTTCGCTATGGCTTACTCTCAGTGGGACAGGACTAGTTGAGTCCTGACTCTGGTCATGCTGTGGAAACTTTCCACTCAAGCTTAGGCAGCACTGTGTGCTGTGTGGTGCTCTCTGACAGTGTGAGCGACTCTAGCTCTCAGCTGCACCGGAGAGGCTAAACAAAAACAGCGTGCTGTGCAGAGAAAGAAGCATGTGATCACAGCCCTCTGTGTCTGTGTGCCTGCTCTCGCTCTCTCGCTCTCTCTCTCTAGTGAACACTCTCTTCAACACATTCTCTTGAACACACTCCTTTTCTCTATGCTCTACACTCTGTGTGCTCCCTCTTCTCATGTCTCTCACACTATTTCTGCTCTCTCTCTCACACACAAGAAAAGGATCCAAACATTTCAAAGGTCCCTGTATGCATGGCACTCAAGGGCTGAAACACGCACGCACACACACACACACACACACACACACACACACACACACACACACACACACACACACACACACACACACACACACACACACACACACACCCACACACACACACACACACACACACACACACACACACACACACACACACACACACACACACACACACACACACACACACACACACACACCATCTCTATCTCACTATCAATGCTCTTACACTTTCTCTCAGATCACTCCTCTCGCTCTTTGGGGCTGAGTCTGGTGCAAGGCTCTCTCCCCCACTCATGACGTTTGAAGCTATGTGAAGCAGTTCTGGCTGCAAGAGTAGAGTTGTTTCAGCCAATCAAATACTTCCCCCATACATGAACTTAGGCATGCTCACACATTTGAAGCACATTTTTCAAACACATACGCAAGCAGGCATGCACACACGAACAAGCACACACACATGCCTGCCAATCACGTAGTCCCTTCACAGCCAATCTGTGTAATAATTCCATGTGGATTGGATTTGAGAAAGACGATTTGTTCTGTTCAAATAGGAGCTGTATAAATCAGATAAGATACTGCTGTCTTCCTTGCCATGGTGGAGAACAGGTTTACAGTCCAGACAAAACCTGTCTACTGCAAGTGGCTCTCAAAGCAAACTAACCTAACCCAGATACAGATGAGAGCTGTTAGTGATAGCCACTGACCTGTAGGGTGTTATAGGCTATAGATTTTCTCTCCATTTCGATACGTCCTGATTAGGGGTGGCGAGCACTGATTGAAGTTACCTCGTTAGTCAGGATGTGTTACCCCTCTATGGAAAGATGAGGCTCCCACGACCACAATGGTGTTCACAAGCGTCTTGGGACTTGTCTGAAGTCGATACAGCTACACACTAATATGACCCCTCTATGGAAAGGTGAGACCCTCAGGAACACGTACATGTGGTTGTTTTGCTCTAGGAAGCCCACAGGCCTCACAAGACTCGTCTGAAGGTCCCCCAGTATCAATTGAAAGAATGAATGGAAGTACAGTATATATGGACACTGATTAGTGCCAACCCCCTTTTTTAAGTTTCCTGATTTTTCGTACATCTCTCAAATATAGGACAGACACTTCAGAACAAACTTCCTTTAGATTAGATTTTTTGGGGAGGGGACTATCTGTTGTTCAAGTATTGCATCTGTTATTCAATGCTCTTGGATGGGCTAATAGCAGTAAGGCCCAAAATAATTTTTCATCATTTTTTTTATTTTTATATATTGTATATTTTTTTATACTTCAAGGGGTCTTAAAATGTCAAATCAAACAGCTAATTGATCCTTGGTATGACCTTCTTAAAACAATTCATATAGGTTAGTAGAACCCCTCCCCGGCATTGTTTTGAGAGGAGATGTTGGGAGAGCTACACCCCACCTTAGCGCTTCCACTTTAGATAGTCAAACAAAGCCTGAATCTGCTTTTTATCCCCTGTTTAGTTTGGTCCACATTCTTTGTTACGCCTTATTCTAAATTGGTGTGGGCTGTTCCTTCAGATTGTCTTTTTTGTCACTGACAAACAACGTAGGGAGGTTATAAGACTGGTGAAATCAGTTTAACAATGTAATAAGCACAGAAAAAATACATGGAAGCATTTGTGGAAAATCCTAGTTGGGAGATACTAGATAAATGTAAGAAGGCAAATCTGATTAGTATGACATCTAACCATTCAAAAAAAGTTGTCAAATAGCTACTCAATGCTGTTTTGGTGGAGAAGGAAATACTCCTGGTGAGAGAGGATGATTAAAAGGGTGCTACAGGTAGTAGAGTCAACCTTGTAGACGTGTAGCTGCAGGAGGTAGAACTACAGGACAAATTGGAGCAACAGAGATTAGAGTTTGAGTTAAAGAAAGGGGAACTTGGGTTAGAGCATGCCATTTGATTAAAATAGTTAGATCTGGAAGCACTCAGTATCCAGTCAGGCCATCATGCACTCTCAACAGCATTTGATCTTGGTCGGAACATCTGGCTTGTACCGCCTTTCAATGAAATGGAGGTGGACGTACATGTATATTTTACTCTGTTTGAACAGATTGCCACAGCCCTAAAACGGCCACACAATATCTGGTCGCTGCTCCTCCAAAGTGTTTTCGTGGGAAAAGCTTAACATCTACGCCACTCTATCTCATGATCAGGGTTCAGATTATGACACTGTTAAAGCTGCTATCCTTCAGGCTTACGAATTGGTCGCAGAGGCATACAGACAACAGTTCTGTAAATTGCGAAAGAGAGTCACAAAGTATTGTTGAATTCGCAAGGAAACAAGCATGCCTTTTTGATCGGTGGTGTGCTTCTCAAGAGGCAGAGGACCTTGAGGGTTTAAACACACTCATACTACTTGTGCAGTTCAAAAATTGCCTTCACGAAAGGGCTGTTACCTACATTAATGAGTACAAGGATCTCACTCTTGAGAAAAAAGTCCTTGTTTGTGTTGACACATAAAATTACTTACTGATCCCTACACAAAAGGCTATCCAGAGAAGTCACCTCCCACTACAAGGTTTCAGTCTTTTTCCTCAGTGCCCAAAGACAGGGATGGGCAGTTCGTCGTTATGAGAAAGGCCATACTACTGTGAGAAAGGCCATATTGTGTCCTAAATTGAAACAGAAAAATAAGAGAAAGAAAAAGCTGTTTCTTCTCGTGGGAGCCCTCCAGCCCATGAAGTCTCTGGTTGGGACTGGTTTATCTCCTAAAGAAGATTTTGGATCAGATTTGTATGAACCCTTTGTTTCAGATGGGTTTGTGTCTCTGCAGAGTGGTGATGCTGTTAGGTAGCCTGTGAAGAAACAGTGGGACACTGGGGCAGCCCAGTCCTTCATTTTGGAGGGTGTTTTGCCTTTGTCTGACACATCAGCAACTGGTTACAGTGTTTAGGTTCAAGGCGTTGAGATGCATGAAAGTTAATTTGTATAATGTGGAACTCAAGTCTGATCTTGTTTCTGTTCCCGTGGTCATTGGAGTGAGGCCTAGCCTACCTGTGAATGGGTTGTGACAAATCATGTAATTTGTAAGGTGCCCAGTGTCACGTTCCTGACCTGTTTTCCTTTTTCTTGTATTTATTTAGTTGGTCAGGGCGTGAGTTGGGTGGGTTTGTCTATGTTTGATTTTCTATGTTGGGATGTTTGTGTTCGGCCGGGTATGATTCTCAATCAGAGACAGCTGTCAATCGTTGTCCCTGATTGAGAATCATACTTAGGCAGCCTGGGTTTCACGTGTGTTTTGTGGGTGTTTGTTTTCCGTGTAGTCGTTGTGCCACACGGGACTGTTTGTCGGTTTGATTTTCTATTTGTTATCTTGCTTCATATAGTGTTCAGTTCGATGCTAATAAATTATGGACACAAACCACTCCGCGTATTTGTCCTCTCCTTCTGTCAGCGAGGACAGCCGTAACACCCAGAGTAAAGGAAACTGATAGGTTATCAGAGAAATACCCTAGAGTGTTCCCAGCATGTGCTGTTACATGTGTTATGTCTAAGAAGATTGCCAAGAGCAAGTCTAGTGTTGAGGAGGCTGGGGAAACGGGATACCTAGTCAGTTGCATAACTGAATGCATTCTTCCGCATTTTAACCCAACCCAAATAAAGTGCAATATTTTTTGCTCACATAATTTAAAAAAACAAGTTGTTAGGTGTAAGCAGGGCCATAAGTAAAAAGGTAAACTGGGATGTGACTAATAATTCATCAGGGTGATTTTTTCCACAACAGACAGGTGTTGGCCTTTCCATGGCAGCAAAATCTTATCTAATTTGTCTAACTTTCTATTAAAATGTATTGTAGTGAGATCATTTCTTTCTTTCGAGATAATACCAAGTATGTCCACTTTCCTGTGGGACCATTTTTTGGTAAACTACATGGTAAACATTGTTATTTTTAGAGAGCTAATACATAATTTTGTGCATTTATCATAATTTGGTTGTAATCCAGAGAGGTTAGAAAAAATATCTAGATCCTCCATGAGGCTTGGCAGGGATCCAAACTGCGGATTAAAAAGAAAGCGACATGAATCGTCAGCGTACAAAGACGCTCTGGATTTCTAGCCCCTTGATATTATTGTTGGATCTGATTTTAAATTAATAGCTAACATTTCGATGACCATAATAAATAAATATGCTGATAGTGGACAGCCTTGTTTTAATCCTCTTGACAATTTAATACTTTCTGAGACGTAGCCATATTTATTATCTTGCACCTGGGGTACTATATATTATTTTAACCCATTGTATAAGAGATTCTCCAAAATTAAAATAGTCCAGGCATTTATATATAAATTCAAAGCCATCTATGAATACCAGGCCTGCTTTCTCAAATGGTATTCAATCCAGGCCTGGAGTTTTCCAGGACTTTAAGGCTTTAATTGCCTCTATAAGTTCCTCCTCTGTAATTAGGCCTTAACATTAGTCTTTCTGTAGAGCTGTTCATTTTACACTATTATTAGAAAAAAAATCCTTACAATTAAGTTCAGTTTGTGTAAATGGAGGAGACAAATGAAAACTCCGTCATTTGTAACAAGCTTCTGTAAATTATTTTGGTAGCATTTCTGTTGAAGATTTAAAAAAAATATTTGGTGAATTCTGCCCATTTTCCATCCATTTCTTTTTGTTTTTCCTCTAACTTATTATGTGCCTTATGTTACCGTGTTTATTGCTATCTATCTGTATGGTTAATTCCTTTATTTCCTAAAAAGAACAACACTATTTCACCTAAAATGTTTTTGTTTTAAAGATGAATATTGTATTGCATTGCCGCCCGCTAAAGGCACATTTAAAAGTGTCCCATACAATAAGGGGATCTGCTGTACCAATGTTATGTCAGACAAAGTCAGTTATAAATTATTCTGTCCTAGTTAAAAACAAGTTATCATAGGCTTTGATTAAATTTCCAATATCCTTGCCAATGTGGAAATTCTGTAAGAGTAATAAATATGCCAATTATTTAATGGTCCGACCGCATTCTGTCCCCATCACCACTTTTTAAACTTTTGGTAGCTTGCGAGAATGACATAAGAAAGTAGTCAAGATGACTAGCTTGATTGAGCCTCCGCCATGTATATCTCACTAGGTCAGGATATTTAAGCCTCCATATATACACTAGTTCCAATATATCTATAATATTCGTAATTTCCTTAAGTGTATGAGGGTGATAGTTTATAGTGTGATTTCCATATGTTCGATTGAGGTACTTAAAACCGAAATTATGATATTTTAAATTAAACCTTTATTCAACTAGGCAAGTCAGTTAAGAACCAATTCTTATTTACAATGACGGCCTACACCAGCCAAACGATGCTGGGCCAATTGTGCGCCATCCTATGGGACTCCCAATCACGGCCGGTTGTGCTACAGCCTGGAATTGAACCAGGGTGTCTGTAGTGACACATCACGCACTGAGATGAAGTGCCTTAGACTGCTGCGCCACTCGGAAGACCAATAATTGAGTCATGTATTGCCTGTAAGCTTGCTAAATTATTATATATATTTTCAAAGAAAAGTGGGATCATCAATATTTGTGTGCAAAGCTGTCATCAAGGCAAAGGGTGACTACTTTGAAGAATCTCAAATATAAAATATATTTGGATTTGTTCAACACTTTTTTTGGTTACTACATCATTCCATGTGTTTTGTTTCATAGTTTTGATGTCTTCACTATTATTATACAATGTAGAAAATAGCAAAAATAAAGAAAAACCCTTGAATGAGTAGGTGCGTCCAAACATTTGACTGGTACTGTAGGTTTATCTTTAGGAAACGTAACAAGGGCAAGACTTCGACAAGAGAAGGGGTCCACTGCTGCATATCAAACTCAACAGAAGGCATACGAACTATGAATTCACAAATGCAAACAGCGGTCCCTTACCATCTCCTGCTGGACTCAGTGTAAGGTTGCTTCAGCCAAGAGTACAATGCTACTCCTTAAATGTAGAACTACTTGGTACAACTTATATGACACAGCTCTTCTTTTCCCTTGTTCTTTAGCAGACTGCTCATGATTTAGGCTTTAGGGGCCCGATTCCGATTTAGGAAATTACACCTTTCTTAGGCACGCCTTTCCGACGCACTTCTCAGTAGTTGGTATCCAGACTTACCTTATAAAGGTGCGTAACAGGCTTTGCAGGTGTGGTTCCCTTGCACGTACTGAGTAAATGTATTTCAACTGCTGAAAACCCTCCCACTTGCTGGCTAACAGATTTTCTCGAGGAGTTTTCATTCAATAGGGTTTTCAGTACATTTATCTTAAGCCCTCTGTTTTTAAATAGGATGTACCTTTCAGTTAGAATTTTATCAACAAACTCAATAGAATATATTGAGAAAGGTTTCAGAATATTAATGAAAGAAAGCCATCTAAATATATACATATTCGTCTCTGTTTCAGCACCTATTGGTAGATTTAAAAATACTTTGATCTTGTATATTATTCAGCGTTAGGAAAGTATTTATGAATCATTGTCACGTTCCTGACCTATTTCTGTTAGTTTGTTGTATGTGTTAGTTGGTCAGGACGTGAGTTTGGGTGGGCATTCTATGTTTTCTGTTTCTATGTTGGTTTAGGGTTGCCTGGTATGGCTCTTAATTAGAGGCAGGTGTTTGGCGTTCCTCTAATTGAGAGTCATATTTAGGTAGGTTGTTTCACAGTGTTCGTGGTGGGTGGTTGTCTCCTGTGTCAGTGTTTGTCGCACCATACGGGACTGTTCGGTTTGTTTTTGTACATCGTCATTTTGTGTAGTCTATTTTCCCTGTTCGTGCGTTCTTCGTGTTCAATGTAAGTTCGTCGTCCAGGTCTGTCTATTCCGTTTGTTGTTTTGTTAGCTGTAGTCAAGTTTGTGTTTTTTCGTCTTTCTGTAAATAAATTATGTCATCACAACCCGCTGCGCCTTGGTTCAATAACTACTCCTCCTTTTCGGTTGAAGAGGAGGAGGACCGCCGTTACAATCATAAAAAAACAGGTTTGGAGAGCATTTATGCAGGAATGAAAAACGTTGCCACATTCCGTTCTTTAACACATGGTAATTGTCACGTTCCTGACCTTATTTTCCTTTGTTTAACTTTGTTTAGTTGGTCAGGACGTGAGCTGGGTGGGTAGTCTATGTTATGTGTTTCTATGTTGGGTTCAATGTGTTGCCTGATATGGTTCTCAATTAAGGGTAGGTGTTTGACGTTTCCTCTGATTGAGAACCATATTAAGGTATGTTGTTCACACTGTTTGTGGGTGATTGTTGCTGTGTCTGTGTTTGTTACACCACACGGTACTGTCTCGTCTCGTTCATTTCGTTCTTTCCTGTTCGTGCGTTCTTCGTTTTATGTAGTTCTCATGTTCAGGTCTGTTTAACGTCGTTTGTTGTTTTGTAATTATCAAGTGTATTTTTTGTGTCAGTGTTCGTGTTGTCAATTAAATTCATCATGTCTACATACCTCGCTGCGTGTTGGTCCGATCCATGCTTTTCCTCGTCTGAGGAGGAGAATGAATATGACAGCCGTTACAGTAATGTTGGACATTAGTGTACATTGAATAATTAAAGGGAGAATAGTGTACTATAACCTCGTCTATTGCCTGCACTAACCATGGAACTGTGTGATGACACAGCCAATTATTGTGCCATGCGTCGGGTTCAAACTGTTATGGCTTGGTCTGCTCTTAGCTCCATAACGATTGAATTTTTTATTTATCAACTGTTACTAATGATCCTCAAACACATGGTCGTGACAGCGTTTACAGAGGAAGCAAATTAAGGTAAACTAAACAAGGTAATTAAATGGAATGATAATGTAGGCTATACCAACTGTAGAGAACTAACAGTAAATTGGCAGTGTGTTGTTATTAGGCCTACTGACAGTCGGTACTGAAAGTCGGCTGATATTTAACAAAAAATAAATGGGAAACAGAGATAGTCGGGGTAGCCTATAACTCCTTTCATGCAGTTGAATGGGTGGAATGTTATTAATATTTTTCATAATTAACTTTTTTTTACGACGAAAATCCAGTGTTTCAATGTCAAACGCTTTCGTTATATTTCAGTCTTCTGTGATGTGTGTATAAAATCTAATATTGTGACACAAACTCAAAATTTCATGAATGTCATCTCTATATATGACATGGTACATGTGTCGTCTTTTAAGTGCATAACAATGTGTGTGAGGTGTACACTTTTTTGTTTCAAAGTAGATTTGTTTAAGACTACCAAGAAACACTCTGTGTGACCCTGATTTACCCCACTGCAGTAAAAGGTTGACATTCGAGAATGCCCATCCCTGCAAGTTAAAAGGCCATACAATTTAAATTCTGCATAAAGGCACAGCATTTCTTCAACTTTACTGTGGGAAAGTTTATATGTTGATATGCTTCAGTTTGCTGCTATATGACTGGTTTCACATTTGTCTCCAGCGATTGTAAGGTAAAAACAAGTGCCATTTAGATTTACAATTCCCTTATCCAAACGGATTTCTTATTTACCTAGCACTTATCAAGTTGTAAATTACAGTGCATGGAGAATGCTGTTATATCTCTCAGAAGTACAGTCGTGGCCAAAAGTTTTGAGAATGAAACAAATATACATTTTCACAAAGTCTGCTGCCTCAGTTTGTAGGATGGCAATTTGCATATACTCCCAAATGTTATGAAGAGAGATCAGATGAATTGCAATTAATTGCAAAGTCCTTCTTTGCCATGCAAATGAACTGATTCCGCAAAAAAACATTTCCACTGCATTTCAGCCCTGCCACAAAAGGACCAGCTGCCATCATGTCAGTGATTCTCTCGTTAACACAGGTGTGAGTGTTGACAAGGACAAGGCTGGAGATCTCTCTGTCATGCTGATTGAGTTCGAATAACAGACTGGAAGCTTCAAAAGGAGGGTGGTGCTTGGAATCATAGGTCTTCCTCTGTCAACCATGGTTACCTGATAGGAAACATGTGCCGTCATCATTGCTTTGCACAAAAAGGGCTTCACAGGCAAGGATATTGCTGCCAGTAAGATTGCACCTAAATCAACCATTTATCGGATCATCAAGAACTTCAACGAGAGTGGTTCAATTGTTGTGAAGAAGGCTTCAGGGCGCCCAAGAAAGTCCAGTAAGTGCCAGGACCGTCTCCTAAAGTTGATTCAGCTGCGGGATCGGGGCACCACCAGTACAGAGCTTGCTCAGGAATGGCAGCAGGCAGGTGTGAGTGCATCTGCACGCACAGTGAGGCGAAGACTTTTGGAGGATGGCCTGGTGTCAAGAAGGGCAGCAAAGAAGCCACTTCTCTCCAGGAAAAACATCAGGGACAGACTGATATTCTGCAAAAAGTACAGAAATTGGACTGCTGAGGACTGGGGTGAAGTCATTTTCTCTGATGAATCCCCTTTCCGATTGTTTGGAGCATCCGGAAAAAAGCTTGTCCGGAGAAGACAAGGTGAGCGCTACCATCAGTCCTGTGTCATACCAACAGTAAAGCATCCTGAGACCACTCATGTGTGGGGTTGCTTCTCAGCCAAGGGAGTGGGCTCACTCACAATTTTGCCTAATCACACAGCCATGAATAAAGAATGGTACCAACACATCCCCCGAGAGCAACTTCTCCCAACCATCCAGGTACAGTTTGGTGACGAACAATGCCTTTTCCAGCATGATGTAGCACCTTGCCATAAGGCAAAAGTGATAACTAAGTAGCTCAGGGAACAAAACATCCATATTTTGGGTCCATGGCCAGGAAACTCCTCAGACCTTAATCCCATTGAGAACTTGTGGTCAATCCTCAAGAGGCGGGTGGACAAACAAAAACCCACAAATTCTGACAAACTGCAAGCATTGATTATGCAAGAATGGGCTGCCATCAGTCAGTATGTGGCCCAGAAGTTAATTGACAGCATGACAGGGCGGATTGCAGAGGTCTTGAAAAAGAAGGGTCAACACTGCAAATATTGACTCTTTGCATCAACTTCATGTAATTGTCAATAAAAGCCTTTGACACTTATGAAATGCTTGTAATTATACTTCAGTATTCCATAGTAACATCTGACAAAAATATCTAAAGGCACTGAAGCAGCAAACGATGTGGAAATTAATATTTGTGTCATTCTCAAAACTTTTGGCCACGACTGTACATACTTTTCCCACTTGGAACCGGCAGGTTCGCTAGACCTTATTTATGGTTTCGTTGCGTGTAAAGCCGGTGGAATTATTAAGGAATTAAGTCAAGGTCAGAATATGCCATATCTGTAGACACACCTCCCCACACCTTCATTTATTCTATCTCCACCCAAAATGAATAGCAGGTGAATAGCATACTATTCTCAAGTTCAAGGTCAGAATACGCATAGAGAGAAGTGCATAAAAAGGGAATTCCGTTCTATTTACACACGCTTAACTCGGGTCGGAATCGGGCCCATGGGGACTAGAAAGATGGACTTTTGACCTTGGATCGACAAGTTAAAGTCAGCCCTAACCATTGGCTGAGCCTGAGCCAATCTAAGTCCCGACATCAGAAAAGATCCCATACCCACAACAGGAACCAAGCCCTCAAAAACAACATGGGCTTAGCAGGGTAGGAAGTGATGTCACATAGAGGGCTTGGTGACTGAAAAAACATAATTTACATATTATTGGGGAGTACAGTACATAAGCATTAAACATACAATATTCTTAAAGTAGCAGTCTACAATGGTCAAGGTAGAAGTCAGCACACTATTCCAGGTAAAGATTCTACAGAGTGGGCTTCCGATGTGATTGAGAGGCAACATGGGAAATGCTTCATCTCTTCCAAATGACCTAACAGGGGGAATTCTCGGGTTACCACCCGGGTCGCTCTTTTGTTCGGCAGAAAGTATGGTCAAGCCTGGCGCTGGAGGTGCTAAGCTAGTTTAATGCAGTTTGAGTCCCCCGTCAAAGGTTTCCGCTGTCCCCTTGTCACTGTGGGAAAGCCCCATCTGGGTAGCCAGCCAGGAGGAAGGCAACAGAAACACTTAACATTTATTAACTAACTGGCTGTGGTGTTTTTACACTGGTCCTGCTACTGTGCCATTCAGAACCTAGTGGTTATATCAGGGCCAAAATCACAAACACACAGATCTATAATAACCAGATCCAACCACTGACCTTCAGCCATGTCACTGTTGAACTAAATTAAGAACAGCAGCAGGGAAACAAAATGATTGCTGAGGTTTTCTACGATGTGTTAACATCAGAGCTGTGGTTGCGCTGTCTGTGTCAATGGAAAACATGACAGAGGGGACACTGGAACATGGGGCAATAGGGAGGGTGGGGAGTGACAGGCATGTGCTGAAATCCTCAAGATCTGCGAGCAATAAGAATGCAGCAACAACAGCAGCAAGGTCATTGGTAGTTGAAGCGACTCGGTCTCTTTTCCTCTGATCAGAGGAGGGTCTTGAAACTCTGGTGCCAATTCATATTCCTATAATGCAGAAAACATCATGTCCGACCAAGGTATTTCTCTGCTGATCAACCAGTTCATGTTAAGTGAAGTTGGTTCACCCTAACCCTGAGACTACCCAGGCTAATAATAGCACTGGTTTGAGGGTTATATGGAGTGACCAAAACAATGAACATTAACAATATGAATATGATACGAATTAACCATATGGAAACAGAGGGTTGGAAAGGTGTGATAGAAAATGTTTTGATAGTAACAGGTGCAAAGGTGTAAAGATGACCCATTTATTTTGTGTCCATTGTGGTCTAGCTTGTGTTATCGGACATGGGTCACATGACTAGGGTCACATGACTATGGTTCTAGGTGCAGCTATTGAGCACAATGTGAATAGGTCTTTGTTGCTTCTAATAATAAGTTCCATCACATACCAGGGAGTATAAATATCACCATTTGTGATTTATTACCAGGGGTTTAATATACATCATAATATGAATATTCATACAAGAGCTATTTTTCATGTACAAATTACAAATACATAAACTGGTTTCTCAACTCTTCTGTTTAAATGTACAAAATTTCTCCCACGGCTGTCCCATAGCAGCTTTGCAACCTGGCAAGACTTTTAGACATTGCAGTAAAATGCAGAAAAAGGTTTCATTAAAGTATGAAAAAAATCCAAGCAAAATGTCATAGAATTTTTGTTCAAAGAAATAAAACAATATCTCAAGAAAAAAAACTAAATGTTAGGGAATATGACTGCTCCACAGGGCAGGCAAGAAACAAAATAAAATAAGAAATAAAAACCTGCTATTGTCCAATGTCCAAGACACAGAGAAGTAGTTTTGTGTTTGCACTTATCATTAATACAAAAAAAATGCCTAGAAAAAAAGCTTATTCCAAAGAATTTACATGAAGAAAATTATATTACAGTAGTGTGCATACTGTATGTTTGTGTGAAGCCACGGAGCAAAGATCTTATGGCTGTCCATTCATGACCAGGCAGGCAGTCCTCCACGGCCACCGTACGGGGAGGAGGACTGTGAGGAAGAGGGAGAACGGGGAGAGCAAAGGGACGGCTGGCCTCTTCACTGAATTAAATATCCACACACAAGGCGTTTTGGACTGGGTAGAAAATAAAACGTTGTCCCCCAGTAAGAGTTCATAGGGCTTGTCGTTGCGTTAGGAGAGCGAAAGCTCCTCTAGTGCGCATAAACTCCTAATATAAAAAGTTAAACTTACAAAAAACAAACATACATTTTATACAATGTTGTGTTTCTCCGTCACAAGGCACCACATAGTTGGTTAAATTGGATCTTCATCTCAAGTAAATGATTTTGTTGTTTTGTTTAGTGTATTTTTATACAGTGCAGAGTATATGGGCTTGGATTAAATAAGTGTGTTTTTAGTGTGTTGGGTGTCCCTCTACTGGCCATGGGGGCTCATTCCCTCTCTGTGTGCGCTGCTGCTGCTGCCCCTTGTTCCCTGGCCACGCAGTAGTTAGGCTGCTCAGAGGGGGTGTATCCCGGCAGGCACACACACTTGTAGGATCCTTCCGTGTTGATACATTTGGCGTTCTTGCAGAGGGACATCCGGTTGTTGAGCTCGGAACATTCATTCACATCTGTGAGAGAGAAGAGGGGTATTATGTTAGCACAGTCTACATACACTCAGTGGACAGTATATTAGGCACACCCATCTAGTACCGGGTCGGACCCCCTTTTGCCTCCAGAACAGCCCGAATTCTTTGGGGAATGGAAACATTGCTCAATTGGTATCAAGGGACCTAACGTGCCGTTCTGCACACCACTGTTGTACTGCGCCGTTATTTGCCCTGTTTGTGACCCGCCTGTTATCATGCACGATTCTTGCCATTCTCCTGGACTGCCTCTGACTGGATGTTTTTTGTTTGTCGCCCCCATTCTCGGTAAACCCTACACACATTCTCTAAGACCTAACGCTCAACTGGAGTTGAACATAAAGGGCGTGACCCTTGAGGAAGCTGAACTCTTAGGAGCTCAAGTTGCTGTGAAGACGGGGAGAGGTATGTACTGTATGTCTGTTATAAAAAGATCATCTGCATTTTTGACACCGCTCGACTGTACTTGTTGTTCAGGCTCTGATCTTGTCCCATTAACATGGCCAGGAGCATCAAAGAAAGACCTAGCATAGCTGCAACTGGCTTAAAACAGAGCAGCACGCCCTGCACTTCACTGCGCGCACGGACCTAACATCAACAACATGCGTGATAGCCTTTCCTGGTTGAGGGTTGAGGAGAGATTTACTATTTTCCTTCTAGTCTATTCAGTGTGTGTGTGTGTGTGTGTGTGTGTGTGTGTGTGTGTGTGTGTGTGTGTGTCCTCCACCCATGTCTTACCCACACACGCCATGCGGGACATATCCAGGGTGTATCCGTCGAAGCAGTCGCAGGTGTAGCCCTCCTGTACCCGCACGCAGCGCCCGTTCTCACAGCCGTTCAGAATGCCACACTCTTCCGCTCTCAGGCCCTCAAACGCACCGTACGGGTCTGCAGGACGAGGGCAGGGAATGAGGTGTTTCATTAATCCAAGTCAGATGAAGATATAATTCATGATAATGACTTATTTCATGTGTGAATGCGGTGAAATGATGATTTGAAAATCCTCTATATTTAACTAGCTTGACTAGATAAACTAATGAATAATTACTCATCTCTTTTATGTTCTTGGAGGACCTTGGTTACACTGAAAATACAGAAACTGTAACATGCCTACCATCTGTGCCTACCTACTGAAAACAATTTGTGGTCATGGCATGTAGTAATTCATGTGGACACAAGATGGCAGAAAAGAGCTATCACTGAGAGAATAGGCAGCTTGCCCCAACCTCCCCATGCTATATCCCCTCTCTGCATGTTTGAGCTTCATCAGTGTGTTGTACAGTGTGGTGGGTACTGGTTCACTCACTCTCCTCGTCCTCGTACAGGGGCAGGGCACCAGGCTGGTCGGGGCTAGGTTCATAGTCCAGGCTGACCTCATACTCCTGGATGGGCTCAGCCACAAGGGCGTCGCGACCATACGGACGCCCCTGTCCTTCACTCATTGGCACGTTACACATGGAGGCATAGTCCTCTGTGAGAGAAGGTAGAGAGACTGAGTCATGGCCCTCAGAGAGAGAGAGAGAGAGAGAGAGAGATAGTCTTCTGACAGAGGGAGAGAGGAGACTGAGACACAGCTCTCTGAAACAGAGACGGAGATGTAGCCCTGTGACCACAGCTGAGATCAGGAGCTAGAGAATGCACGGGATGCTGGGAGCTATTTACAATGTACTCATAAAGACAGAGAACATGACAAAAACCTACTACGTTTGATCAACACAACACGTTTCTGTGATTTATAAGAACTGAAGCGTATTCAAATGTCAACACAAGGTTTTTCGAAGTAATTCCATTGCCATCATCACTCGGCTTCGTAGTCAGGGGATATTTGACTGAACTGAATACTCAGGTTGTGACTAGCGGCCCACTTCCCTCCCGAACGTGGCGTTCAACACACACCACAGCACGGCACCTGCTCTGAGTTCCCTCCTCATTGGTTACTGTACTGTGGGAACCTAAACCAGAGTCTTTCATCTGCACGCCATGGCCAGCCATCCCCTACAGTCCCCTGCTAATCCCACGCACCTGCTTGCCTCTGTTCGCTCCCACAAGAACGTCTACACAGGAAACGCATCAGAGAGGGACCGCAGAGCGATCTGGATGGGCCTGATGAGAACAAACGACTGTGTGTTCTGTTCTCTCTGCGGAGAGCTGCGGTGAGCTCACACACCTGCATCTCAGATTCTCAGTAAGGATTAAGGATCCTAGTGGGGACCATGTTGGCCGATGTTGGACAAGAAGTCTTAAGTGGAACACCAAAGGGTGTTCCGCGAATCGTTGAACACCTGACGAGGTGTTCTCTGTTTAAAAGGGACCCGGACATTCAACTTTGAAATGGCTAACTTGGATTCCTGTCAATGTTTCTCAATGACTTAACAAAAACGGATTTTATAAAGAGAGTGTGCAACTGTCATAGCTGTAGGCCTATGTTGCACAGCTGCAACGTTCCTGGAGAGCTCTCGTGACTTAACTGCGCTCACTGGGCTGTCGGTTCAACATCCTTCTCACATGAAGCTACGAATTCCTAGTCAAACTGCTGGGAAATCACTCAACATTTAAAACCCCCCAACTCTACCAGTTCCATCTTCCAGTGGGTTGGAATAACAGTCTTATTTTATCGGAGGGAGGGAAATGATCCAGTTCAGAGCCCTGAGGATTGTCCCCACATGTTCCAGTCCACAGGTCCCCATAATGCACACTGCAGCCATCTGCCCTGGCAGCATGATGAGGATATGCATCAGCGACCAGACCTCCCTGCCTAGACACACTCCAGGTATTGGATAAGAGAGGTGGGGAAACAGGAAAGGGGGGGGGGGGGTAAAGGATAGAAGATCGGCCACAGGCAGGCTAGATCTCAGAGGCTACAGGAGACAGGAGCATTAGCAGGCAGCTGGCAGACCCCAAGCCTAATGAGGTGTCACTAGTCCTGGGTCTGATGTCTGGGAGGCCCTGGCCCGTCTGGTTTAAGCACTGACCAACATCATCACTCTGAGACCAGCTGAAATATACTGTGTGGGGATCTATATTATATCTCACACGAGACTAGATGAAGAAGCATCTACCTCAAATGAATGACTCTACATATATGAAGAAATGACTCTTAGATCTCTGAATGTTAAGTTTTCATAGCAGGACAGTGTAAACATAGTGTATTCACTCCAAAGATAATGGATCATAATAGGTAAAGGATAAAGTCATTATAACAGTAGAGTTGATAGATGGACATGAGTGCTGGTGTAGAAGGGCTGTATTTTTGAACCTGTGTTCTTCAGGGGGCAAAGGGCACAGTCCATGCCCCAGGCCTCTCCAAACAGACAGCAGCACTCTGTGAAGGTGGTCTTTCTGTTGGCTAGGGGCTTGGTGCAAGTCCTCCGGGCGCCCGTTACCGTCTGCCAGCAAATACCCTGGTAGTCAGTCTGCACGGAGTGTTGCTCTGCAACAGACACGTTACATCTCAGTCACAATCATTATCTCACTATCGGAGGCACACTATGACATGACAAGGCACACAATCGCCATGAGAAAGACGTACAAAAAACAATGTTTCCAAAAACAGAGACAGTATGAGAGGATGCTTATATTTTTGCATCCAGGCTAAATGAGGGTTCTTACCAGCCACTTCAGGGGCGATCACGCAGCGCTTGTTGTCAGAGTCCAACACCATGGGGCGTGTACAGAAACACATGTAGGAGCCCTGTGTGTTTAAACACTCTCCCCCCACACAGCTAGACTCATCGTGACACTCATCAATGTCTGCAGGGGAGGAGAGGAAGGGAGAGAGATGGAGACCAAGATCTCAAGAGGTCATGTTGGGTGTTCTGTTGTCTCACAGCCCGATTCTCAAGGATTCTCACACACAGGCTGTGGTACAGTAGCACTAACTGCTTTTCATGTGCGTGGACAGTTTAATGACACAGGGCTGTGGAAATGGTATATTAGTAGACTGAGGGCTATTGATTCCAATCTTTTAATTGTCGCAAAAAAAACAGCATGTTGTGAGTAAATCAAGTATGATTGGTGCTGAATTAACACTAACTAATGTGAGTGACCTGCCCACTGACCTCTGCACTGCAGCTTGACCTCGTCGTAGTACAGGCCGGTCTTACAGTAACACTCGTAGCTTCCTGCGCTGTTGAGGCAGAAGCCATCCTTACAGATCTCCTGGCCAAACAACGCACATTCATCTGCATCTGGGAGGGAGAGGACAAGCCGGGTTTCTTACACACACATTTTCAATGCATCTCTTATTGTTTAGACAACAACAACAGTAATCATGCAGTTACTTCCCCGCCGAATCTGAGGGAACGCCAATACCCCTCAACGGGAACATACATGTCCAGTTGTCAAACAGTCTCTACTCTTTATGTTTACAGGAAGGGGAGACCAACTCAACGCTTTAACGAGATGAAATCCGGAGAGGCGTAGAGAAAACCTCCATCAACAAACAGGTGCGTACTCTACAGTACTCTACTCTTCCTTCGGTTGAGCGTTGGTGTTTGCAACCGAGACCAATAATCGGCCGTGCAAACAGGTTGACTAATCGAAGACATATCCAGACTGATGCTCAGGAAATGTGTCTGGCAACACGCCTTCCCAGCCCGTCTCTGTCTGTCTCTCTCTCGGAATACACCACATTCACTTGCTGCCAGCCCCTCTCGACCAGAATCCCCTTGCTGTAATAAATGACATGATTGAATTAAGGCTGTTGGTTCGATGAATTAGCTTTCGCGCCAGGTGAACAATCGAGGCTTGAAGGGGCTGGGAGAGGAGAGGGAGAGAAGAGGACAGAGGGAGAGAAAGAGAAAAACAGGAGAGAGGGGAGAGGGGAAGATATGCTAGGAGGAGAACATGTGGAGGTCACATGTCTCCAGACATCTAAGGCTGGTATTTCTGCTCTGTGACTCCAAGGCTGAGAGACAGAAACCACAGACAGAGACACACACACATAAACAAACACTTACACGATAAGAGCACAGACACGGGCCTGAGAGAGAGGCAGCGGTGACGAGACTAATAGCAGCATCTCAAGAGTTCAGCAAGGCCATTCAAAATCGTGGGTCTGTTGCGACCTCATTATCTGATTCATGAGGTTCTCACAGCGTTCTCTGAACACTACTGTTGTGAGCCAAGGCTCCGTTCAGCCTACGCTGGGTCTCTGAGTTCACATACCTTTATAGCTCTCGGCTGCGGTCACTCCAAACACAGCGTCACCAGTGGGGACACTGCCTCTCCCAGCTGGACACATCTGGGAAAACTGATCTGTCGAAAGAGATAGACAAGAAAATGTGTAATAAGTAGTGTGTGTGTGTGTGTGGATATAATACGTGTGTCTGTGTGTTCATGTGTGTGTTTCCTCACCAGTGCCATGGACGGGGCAGGGGTGCACCTCACAGTTGTCCCCCCAGCCTGCTCCCAGTGTACAGCAGCACTCCTCCATGGTGACACTGCTGGTCAGCACGTTCTCACACAGGTTCTCATCGTTGAGGTTGTAGTAGCACTCCTTCCTCTCTACTGACGAGGCTGGGGAAAACAGGGGAGAAGAAATACACGGACACATGAATAGATCGACAATAGTGTTCGGTAATATTTTCAGTTGAGGGCGTGAAGGAGTAACGTTTTTTTTTTGAGTGCTTAAAATGGGTTAACCCGGGAGGAATGAGTCTCTCTCGTAAACTGAGACAATTACAGCCTGTTGGAGAGATGGGCCACATGATGACTGTGATCTGGGTCTTCACACTGCTTTATTGATATACCTGGAGAGAAGAGAACACCCCCCCCCCCCTATCTCCACCTCCTCTCCTTGGTTTCCCCTAAACCCTCCACATGCACGTACACACACGAACACACACACAAACACAGCGGTGTCTTTATCACAGTTTTGTGATCTGTGAATGCCTCCGATAATTAGAGATTCGTATCCAATTGCCCATTCTCAGAAAAACACAGCTTTCATTGCTACAACATGGAAATGGATTTTTTTACATTCTTCTAACGCAATCCTACTATTATGTAACGTCTGTGGTTGTGAGCACAGAGCATGCTCTAATTCCTAACATTATATAATGAGAAACTATCCTCCTTAAATATTTGGGAGTGTTCTCAGAGGTGAGAGAACATACTTGAGGTCATCGGGTTAAGTCTGACAAGGAACCTAGGTTAATGTTGAGCTTTGGGACCTAAAGCCCTGTATTATACAGTATATCCACCAGACAGACAAGACACACAGTTGGCTCTGCTTCTCATTAGGGTTTTACACTCAGGCAAAGACAAAGGAGGCCCCTAACCCGCGGCTGTGTTGTTAAACAGAGCCAGGCCCCCTCATTCATCAGAGCACCACTCCACTCAAATGAAACTCCAAGCTATTAAAGGCTATTTAAAATGAAACATTTAAACTGTGCTTTATATAAACTAGGAGTCTTCATTTGTCTTCAGGCAATGTGTGGGTCACCTGTGGGAGCGGGACTGCACTTGGCGGTCATCTGGTTGTACTCCTGGTCCTCGTCGGGGCACATACACAGGAACGAGCCCTCCACGTTCTCACACAGGGCCTCGCCACACACACCGCTCAGCAAATCACACTCGTTCACATCTGCAGGGAGAGCACAACACCTTGGTTAGCGGTTAGCACTAATGAGCATGGTTAGCAACCTCGCAGGAGGCATCTTGTTTATATAATGTCTCACATATGTGGCATGTGTGGTTTCATTTACAAGACAAGTAGCTAATAAAGATACATTAAGATACTAAGTGGTGTACTGTATGGGGAGCTGGTGATATACTCTTGGAAATAGATTTTTCTTAAACAAAACACTCCAATGTTTTCAAAATGAATGAATAGGCCTATACATTGAGGAAGAAAAACACTCAAATATCTATTTCACACTCCAGTAACATGTCTGTTTTCCTTTGACCTGGCTGTGGTTATAGCTGTGCATCCATCCATGTATGTCTCTCCAGGTATGAACGGACGTGCAGAGAAAACACGTACATCAACCCCGACGTGGAGCTTAATGTAAAAAGACAACAAAGTCTCGTGGTTCCGACGTGCTCTGAACTGCTCTGCATTCCCAACACGCTGTCCAATACTTCACACTGGGGTGTGGGCCAGTTTGTCAATGAGCTAGAAAGTGTTAAGGAGAGGGCGGGGAGGAAGAGAGTGGGTGCGTCGCAATAGGGGAGCACTAAAAAGGGGAGAGGTCCGGAATGACAATGGAAAAGGCAGATTTTTCTTCATAGGATAATATATTTCACGGCCTTACTGCTCAGCAGAATGGGACTACCATTTGGAGGAAAATTTGTTTTCCATTTCAGTGGATTCTGTCCTCATGCATCTGTGACTCTTTTCAGGAAACTAGGGGTATGTCGCGGGTCACTACTTCACAGGAGGCATTTGAGCATAACATTTTTTTTTTTAATTCTAAATGCATTCTATGCCAGAAATTCCTTCTGGAACTTGTGAACTTTCATGTGCCTTAATAACAAACATGTATGCCATCTGTAAATATGAATAACATTGTTAAATTACGGTTTAGCCACAAAAAAAGACAGGAACCTTCCCTCTAGCCATGATTGGCTAAGATAATGGATGGGCTGGACATGCCGAGAGAAGATTTCGGATTCCATGTAGCGCGCTTCTCTCTTTCACATGATCTGCTCAGTATGTGTAGGTAATCCTTTCTAACGCAGCTTTTTTGAAAGATATCACGAAGAACTGTGATAATGTTGCTAATGCTCTCCACTTTCTGGAGGACCGAGTTTTGAAATCTGTGCAATGCTCAGTGGAAGCTAAGGAGACGTAGAAAATTCAGGCGTTTGATTATGCGGAGGGAGTCTTAAAGAGAACACACAAAGGCTGTTGTATAAAACACCTGTCTCCGGATTACATTTTCAAACTGAGGGCAACCGTGGCATCCGTGACAGAGAGGGAGAAGCGTCCATCCATGTATACGGGTAAGAGAGTCTAGCTAGCTACATTTTCAGATATTATAAGTTTCAAATATTGTCAGAAAGTTGTTTTCATTGCAAGTTAAAGCGTACTGTTAGCTAGCTAGCTAACGTTAGCTGGCTGGCTGGCTCGCTAGCTAACGTTCTGATCTGTTTAGTAATATTATTCGAATCTCAGAACCATTTGCATTGCTAGTTATAGCCTAACGTTAGCTAGCTAGCTAACATTGAACCTAGTTGGTTAGCTTTAGCTACCCGTAGATTCATGCAGGGTAGTAATGTTATGCGTTTTGATTATGGTTCATTGTTTAGATAGCTAGCTAGCTAGCTACATGTTTAAACAAAAAACTCCACTATGCAAGTTACCATTTCACTGTACCGTTTACAACTACTGTATCCTGTGCATGTGACAAATAAACATTGATTTTATTTTATATAGTGTGTGTTTACCAGAGACGGTAATGTCAAATTAGGATATAATGTTAGGCCAACAAGACAGTGTCCAAGTTCTAAAATTCTCCAGTAGAATGCCCTCCTTTTATTTCATTACACTCACAACCGTAAGCTATTTTCTGTATTTAGCTCACCATTAACTTGTAAATAATGATCTTGTTGTGAGTATATTTTCCTGTAATAATGAATACAAATTAGCTAAAGTTAAGGCATTGTCAGCAATATGATAGGGCCATTATTTGAACTGGCTAGCAAGCTAACATAACAAGCTAGATACTAACCAAAATATTGTTTAGAAAGTTGCTTTTAGTTACCTGGTTTGCTAGATTGACACACACAAAATTCATTTTTAAACAGGTGGGTTTATTGGTGTTAAAATACGCCAGTCATGCTATTTTGAACCACCAGGCTACTGATGTCATGCAGCCTGTCGTTTTTGTGTTTGTACTTTTTCCTAACGACAAGTTTTATGTCGGACAACAATAGAATGTTCATGATGTCACTGCGGCAACTGTCTACAGACATGTCGATAGACGTAGTATAAACCAGCCTTTAGACTTTAAATCTTTGGTTGTTTAGTACACTACCATACACACTCTGTTTAGTCCCGCATGTGAATCCTTAAAGAGATGGGTGGGGCTAAGGCTTAAGAGGGTTTGAACAATGCTGAATGGGTGTAGACAAAGAAGAGCTCACCAGTAGGTCTACCTAAACATTCAAGGGCCATTTTCTCAAAAGTGGGGTTACAAGTTTATCAACTTTCAAAGCAGAATTACTTTCCCATTGCTCCTCAACTGCAGTGTATGATTTACCATTTTCTAGCTCCGAGTCAATTTTATCCAATGTAAAAAAAAACTACACTTAAAATGTTGCTATATAAGACCGAATCGAGCCGGTCGATCACATTTAGGTTTACATACCACAATTTGGCTATATAGTACATCTCTAGTGCCCAGCCAATGGAAATTATGTTTTCATGTGTAAACGTAGAGTTAGTTACAGTATAGTACAGATAGGTTAGTTAGGAGAAGGATTTAACCTTGGCTCTATTTCCATGACTATATACAACTTATTTTTATGCACGCAGAGGCAAACATGCTTTCCTGCATAGTTAACTTTATTGTTGTTAATTCAGTATGTGACTGGGCAGAAATAGCCAGTCGCAAGAGCCATAGAGACTGTATCATAGTTTGATTCAGAGCACAGATGGCTTGGCATACCCTTCCACAATGACCGCCACCGCATATATCTGCTGCCACGGATTGGAAAGCTCATTAACGGCCAGGTACACAATGCAGGAAGCAGACAAAAATAAAAAATAAAAAGTCCCTCCTCCTCTAGTTATAACCCTTCCTCAACGCTCAGCTCAAAGCGCACCGCTACCGAGGAGAATCTATAATTCATTAGCTGACATTAAAACCTGCTGCTGCTTTTCTGGTTGTAGCCCCCACCGCAGTGCCCTCATTAAAAGCCAGTCTGTCTGGCGTGACCCTGAAGCACCTTGTTCGCCTTGCACAGTCACCATCTGGGTTCAGCCCCAACCGGTACCCCAACCCCTACCTCTACCCCTACCCCTACCCCAACCCCAACCCAGCAGAATGAGAAAAAGCTGGTTGAATCTTGATCTTGATCAACGTTGCAGCTGGACTAGAGGGAGAGAGAGGGAGTCCTGTCCATGAAACGTGTCACTTAAATCACTTGACAGTGAGAGAGAGTTCCGTTCAATGACCTGAACTGTGAAAGGAAAGGACACAGACAGATAAGCTACGTTGTCTGATTCCCAGTCTGAAGAATATGTACCAAACAGCACTGAATCACAACACAAAGTCATTCAACTCCAAAACAGCCTCTTCATCTGGGAAGCAGCAAACAATCCCAGAGGCTCAGAGGTTCATCTGTCTAGGGGTAACCAGAGACAGGGAGAGGAGCGGGGGGAAAGGAGGGGTTGGTTGTGGACTACTTCCAATAGTTTTGGAGGGGGGGGGGGGAGTGAGCCCATCTGTGCAAGACACAGCAGAATGATGGGCTGGCAGGAGAATGGAGGCAGCTGGCTGTACAGGGCTGGGGTGGGACCAACCAACACTTGCCAAGGTACAGATGGAGAGTGTGTGTGTGTGAGAGAGAAAGCAAGAGAGACCATACGTGTAAGTTTGCATGACTGTGTGTGTGTGTGTGTTTGTTGCGTGGAGTGCATGTGTGTGTGTGTGTGTGTGTGTGTGTGTGTGTGTGTGTGTGTGTGTGTGTGTGTGTGTGGGTGTGGGTGTGGGTGTGGGTGGGTGGGTGTGTGGGTGTGTGGGTGGGTGGGTGGGTGGGTGGGTGGGTGGGTGGGTGGGTGTGTGTGTGTGTGTGCGCGTGTGTGTGTGTGTATGTGCACACAGGTCAGAGGAGAGATCTGGCTGGAGGAAGTGTTCTATCAGCTTCAATAGGGGAGTCCCTGCGACCCACTTTCAGGGCTCTGACAGGCCTTCTGTAGGAGGAAAATGTAAAAGATGGAAACTGCATGGGCCCCGTTAAGAAAACCACCAAGAAAAAACAAGCTCCAATTCTTCACCTTGTCACAAAACATGAACTCACTGACTCTCTATCTGATTGCGATCCCCCCACTCACCCAAACCCCCTCAAACTATGAGAATGAAATTGAAAGCTGCAAACAAAATGGCATTCTTCTGATTGAGTGAGAACTGGCTTTCTTGGGTCTGCGTAAGAACGCCCTCAATGCCCACTGGCTTGGCTGAGGAAGACATTAATCCAGGACGCTGGTTTGATTTGGTGGCAGGGATGGACTTTCTGACAGAACACTCTCACCTTTTCTCACTGCACCCCGAGGCTGAAATGAAAGCCACGCATCATTGACAGTTAGCGGTGCCACCACAGCCCAGCCCTGACCGGAAAAAGCTATTGACTGAGAAATAACTTGGTCGACCACACATGCAGTATATTACACCAGGAAAGAAAATTGAGTGTAACCTACACTGAGTGTACAAAACATTATGAACACCTGCTCTTTCCATGACATAGACTGACCAGGTGAAAGCTGTGATCCCTTATTGATGTCACTTGTTAAAGCCACTTCAATCAGTGTAGATGAAGGGGAGGAGACGGGTTAAAGAAGGATTTTTAAGCCTTGAGATAACTGAGACATGGATTGTGTATGTGTGCCATTCAGAGGGTGCATGGGCAAGGCAAAAGATTGAAGTGCCTTTGAACGAGGTATGGTAGTAGGTGCCAGGCTAAAAACTGTACCCCTGCTGGGTTTTTCACTCTCAACAGTTTCCTGTGTGTATCAAGAATGGTCCACCACCCAAAGGACATCCAGCCAACTTGACAGAAGTGTGGGAAGCATTGGAGTCAACATGGGGCAGCATCCCTGTGGAACGCTTTCAACACCTTCTAGAGTCCATGCCCCAACAAATTTAGGCTATTCTGAGGGCAAAAGGAGGGGGTGCAACTCAATATTAGGGAGGTGTTTTTAATGTTTTGTCCATCCAGTGAATAGATTGTATTCAGACAGCTCCAGTCTTGAAACAAATCAAATCAAAAGGCGAAAATGTAAATACAAATCTCTGTCTAATAGTCAATCTTTCTCTTCAGTGGGGATAAGTAGACAGGAACCAGAGGCCCGGACTCCGACAGGAAGACAGACAGCTGCCATACAGCTTCATGGCTCCGGCTCCATTACTTTCACTGCAGCGGAGTGTGTGTGCCACTGTGTGTGTGCCACTGTGTGTGTGCCACTGTGTGTGTGCCCATGTGTGCGCCAGTGTGTGGGCGACAGCTTGGCTAAGAGTCTAAGCTCCAGTGCCTTTCCAATCCCAGGGTCTGAGGAGCACTGCAGACACGGTGGGGATATGTCTAAAACATCACAGAGAACGTGCGCTACACCTTCAAATTGAATGAAAATAAATGGTCACATTAATCAAGCGTCTGCCATCTTTTTCTCCTGCAGAGAGGGAAACTACTGTCCACATTTGAGAGGACAGGGGTATTTAAAGTCCCATCAATCTGCCTCAATATGGCCCACACCACATCATTACATTCAAGTCTTTCATGACATATGATTTAATGTCTACAATGCTTATACTATCTTTAAGAGAACCGTGTCTAGCACTGCCACCACCAACAAATAGCTGTCAGGAAAATACACTCAATCATACTTCCTATTGCTTTGCATGGACCACTTCCTGTCTATAATTGGCAAAACGGCTACAGCAGTTGCCACTGAATCAGAAAATAAATCTAATTTTAAGATTAAAAGGTTACTGTCGGTATTCTAGGTCGGCCGATTCAGCCATGGCAGACTACCCAGCGTCTCCATAATAGGGGTGAGCTGTCATTCTGTCGCCATGACAACCCCGCTGAAGTTCTCAAGACGGGAGCAGAAGTTTTAGCCGTCAAAGGCTCGCCGTTTGGTTTTGAGAGTGTTCCAGTGCTTTCAGCAGGACCCTAACAAGGAAAGCCTTGTAACTTCCTTGTAAAGAACGAGCACCTATATCATCAAAGCGCACACATGCACTGACATGAAATAGGTGCTTCTGAGTATCTGACCAAAAATATATCAAATGATAGACCCCAATGTCATTGAAAATTTGAACAAAAGACTTGCAATGACTTTGATCTAAGTCAAAGCAGGTGCCAACTGTTCAGTATATTCCAGCACATACTGTCAATGTACTAAAGACTATACCAGATGGTCTCTATGAAGAAGCAGACCTATCCTTGCCCATGTCATACACTACTGTCTTCATTCTTTCTCTGGCCCTCCTGGTACTTTTTTGTAACCCCCTCCCCCTCCCCAGACACCCAACCACCCCCAACACCCACACCACCACCCACGCACACCCACACACCACCCACGCACACCCACACCCATCTAATTCTTACTATTCTTGTGAGGACTTTTTGGGGACCAACAATTGATTCCTATTCAAAAACCTATTTTCCCTAACTCCTAACCCTAACCCTAACTCCTAACCATAATTCTAACCCTAACCCCTAAGCCTAAAATAGCCTTTTTACAAGTGAGGACCTGCCAAATGTCCTCACTTCTCTGAAGTTTTGTTTAATTACTATTCTTGTGAGGGCTTTTGGTACTACAAGTAAAGTAAAGTACACACACACACACACCACTCCTACTCACCCACACAGCCGAGGCCCTCCTGGGACTCCTGGTAGCCCCGGTCACACAGGCAGCGGAAGGAACCGACCGTGTTCTCACAGAAGCCGTGGTTACCACACACCGTGGCGTTGACGTTGCACTCGTCAATATCTGCAAAACCAGGAGGAGAATTGTAAAGGGCTAGTTAGCCGCTGTTCTTTACAGTCTCCGTGGCAAAGGTGGTCCCACAATTATGACCAGTTGACCCACAGAACAGCACCCACTGAGCTGCAGTGGAACTAGTCTCAGGTTTGAAGCACATCTCTCATTGGTGCCATTGCGATGAGTATGAGCATCCAGAGTTCAAGCTGACAATGTGTCCGGAGTTGAGGCAAATCAGAAAAGTGCAGCATACCACGAACACACAGAGGCAAGGGCTATATAAACAAAAGGCAGATCCATACACTGAAAAGAAGTGTGTGTGCGTGCGTGCGTGCGTGCGTATGTGTGCGTGTGTGCGTGCACATGAGACTCCACACCCTGCGAAGACTATAATAAAAATGCTCAAATATTAACACGAGGGAAATCATGGAGAGTGATAGACAAAACACTTCACACACACAAACATCCTCTTGGCTGAGCTGAGCAAACAGAGCACTCTAAACTGTAGCTGGAACACTGTGTAAACCAAACAGTCCAAACGACCGCCTGACCCCCAAAACAAGCAAACGCAACAGATGTAATGTTGCTGCCTCACGACAGATGCTCAGAGTAAGTTACTATGGTCAATGAGAAACCTGTTCTGTGGAGTTAATTCGTAGAGAACCAGCTTGAGTTAACTGGACCAAAGAGACAGTACAACTCCGTTAGAACCCCCCCCCCCCCCCCCATACATGTACAGGGGTCAAGTCAAGTTGACTCTTTGTGGTGATCAGTGTCTATTACAAAGCAGAGTTGATAGGACGGAACATACATGTTTGAAGATGGATGGGGAACAGCATGGAAAGGCGTATTGATGGGTGAGGGAGTAAGGTGAGTTTGGATGGATGGATGAACGGATGGATGGATGGAGGAGGGTAAGATGAGATACATTGATGGGTAGAAGAGAAGCACAAAGTAAGACACTTGATTGGCACATGAGCATTTCAAAGAATTGGATGGGGCCACAGCTGAAGCAACGGAAAGTTGGCATGGATGTGGTTTCCTTTTTGATGCCCCCATGACGCTGACTCACCAACACAGATGCCTTCTGGGCCACGGTCGTGTCCGGGGGGGCAGTCCACCACACACCTATAGGAGCCCTCTGTGTTCTCACAGAGCCACGCGCCACAGATACTCTGGCCCAACTCTGCACACTCATCGATATCTAGGAGAGCACAGCACCACAGTACCCCAGTCAACACTCAGCTAAACACCCCACTGAAGTGAACACAGTAGCGATGCTTGAATTGCAGTCCTCGGGATATCATGATCGCTATAGAGAATGATGGGATATGTAGTTGTGTGACAGAGTGTTACCAACCCAGGCATGTGTCGGTGTCTGGCTGCAGGCGGTAGCCAGTGTCACACTGGCATCTGTAGGAACCCTGGCTGTTCTCACAGGAGCCGCCAACACACCTGGCGTCATCCGAGCACTCATCCACGTCTGCAAAGAAACACACTGTCACGCTCGGCATACCGGTATGTACAATTTCACATGCCAACAAAAACCCTCTCAAAGGGGGTGTTTGAAAACAAACATCCAACAACTTTCTTAGAGTCCAAGGACTTTGACGTCCTTGGGTACCCTGAATGTCCGTTGACCGAGACTCAAAGAAACAGCATCCCGCCATAAGAGCCTAGAGATGAAAGAGACAGGGAGAGACAACCACGAAGCAGATGGGACAGGCCAAAGCAGGTTACATCTTCCTCTTGATCTCAACTGGACACAATTCAATCTGGCTGTCAAACAGGCCCTCCCTGGAGCCCAACCATCCTTCTTCGAGGGGTCAGACCATCCTTTGGCTGTTACAGGGGAGGACAGTCTGTGGGGGTATTAGGGTGCTTAAGCCAAGCTTGGGTCTGGGTAGAGGAGCAGGGAGCCATGACCCCTCTGCTTTTATTGTGGTCCAGGCCTCAGTCCCAGTCTGCTCCTCAGCCGTGGTTCTACTGGTCCAATATAAACAGGGGGGGGGGCTAGGCTGGGAGGGGGCTGAGTTGGGGGGCGCTGAGGTGTTTTATGGCCCCTGTCCTGTTGTTGGTTCACTGGGACCGTGTTCCCAGGATCAAACAGGGTCGGGGCCCCACCTCAGGGGGGCCTATCATGGAGCCATGTTCAGGCTGAAAACATGTTTATATCACAGGGAGGAGAGAAGAACTCCCCGAACAGTAAATGCTATTTCTCTGCTTGCCTCCTTTCAGCTTGGGAGGATCATGTGTCTGTAGTTCAGTCTCAGGGATGACACCTGCGAAAGCCATCTGCTGTTAACTCTGCTTTCTAGACTTACACAACATGCAGGATGCTCACATACTATGGAGCATCCGCCTAATTCATTTCCTTAGTAATAGGATTAGTGAAATTACATGAAAAGAGAAAATTGGATGACTGCAGATTAGGACCAAAAACTATGTCAATTGTAGTGGTAAGTGTGGAATATGTTGTCCGCCACTCCGTGCACGCACGCACACACAGACACACACTCGCACGCACACTCACACAGACACACACTTGCACGCACGCACGCACGCACGCACACTCACACAGACACACAGACACACAGACACACAGACACACAGACACACACACACACACACACACACACACACACACACACACACACACACACACACACACACACACACACACACACACACACACACGGAGGACCTCACTGACTGAGCCTGAGCTCCTGCATAAATCAGGAGTAACAGAGTACAGCAAAATATATTCCTCCTAGTCTAGACAGCGAGCTCAAAGGCTTCCTTCTTTGTTTTTTCTCTTTTTTTTATTGCAGGAAAGGGCATTTAAAACAACTCTGGCACGGGGCAAGACTCCTGGCATCAAGGTCTTTGGTGGAAAAATAGCCGGAGCCATATGTGAAAGAAATGAAAGCCACTCTCTTCTAGGAGCAACAAGGCATCGGCAGGGAGGGAGACGGAGCCGGAAGTGCGGAGGGACCCCGCGGCAGCAGAGCGGAGGGGCCGCGCGGCAGCAGAGCGGATTGACCACGCGGCAACAGAGCGGAGGGGCCACGCGGCAGCAGAGCGGAGGGATCACGCGGCAGCAGAGCGGAGGGATCACGCGGCAGCAGAGCGGAGGGACCACGCGGCAGCAGAGCGGAGGGACCACGCGGCAACAGAGCGGAGGGGCCACGCGGCAACAGAGCGGAGGGGCCACGCGGCAGCAGAGCGGAGGGATCACGCGGCAGCAGAGCGGAGGGATCACGCGGCAGCAGAGCGGAGGGACCACGCGGCAGCAGAGCGGAGGGATCACGCGGCAGCAGAGCGGAGGGACCACGCGGCAGCAGAGCGGAGGGACCACGCGGCAGCAGAGCGGAGGGACCACGCGGCAGCAGAGCGGAGGGACCAGGAAAGGGCATTTAAAACAACTCTGGCACGGGGCAAGACTCCTGGCATCAAGGTCTTTGGTGGAAAAATAGCCGGAGCCATATGTGAAAGAAATGAAAGCCACTCTCTTCTAGGAGCAACAAGGCATCGGCAGGGAGGGAGACGGAGCCGGAAGTGCGGAGGGACCCCGCGGCAGCAGAGCGGAGGGGCCGCGCGGCAACAGAGCGGAGGGACCACGAGGCAACAGAGCGGAGGGGCCACGCGGCAACAGAGCGGAGGGGCCACGCGGCAGCAGAGCGGAGGGATCACGCGGCAGCAGAGCGGAGGGACCACGCGGCAGCAGAGCGGAGGGACCACGCGGCAGCAGAGCGGAGGGACCAGGAAAGGGCATTTAAAACAACTCTGGCACGGGGCAAGACTCCTGGCATCAAGGTCTTTGGTGGAAAAATAGCCGGAGCCATATGTGAAAGAAATGAAAGCCACTCTCTTCTAGGAGCAACAAGGCATCGGCAGGGAGGGAGACGGAGCCGGAAGTGCGGAGGGACCCCGCGGCAGCAGAGCGGAGGGGCCGCGCGGCAACAGAGCGGAGGGACCACGAGGCAACAGAGCGGAGGGGCCACGCGGCAACAGAGCGGAGGGGCCACGCGGCAGCAGAGCGGAGGGATCACGCGGCAACAGAGCTGAGGGACCACGAGGCAACAGAGCGGAGGGGCCACGCGGCAACAGAGCGGAGGGGCCACGCGGCAGCAGAGCGGAGGGGCCACGCGGCAACAGAGCGGAGGGGCCACGCGGCAGCAGAGCGGAGGGATCACGCGGCAGCAGAGCGGAGGGATCACGCGGCAGCAGAGTGGAGGGACCACGCGGCAGCAGAGCGGAGGGATCACGCGGCAGCAGAGCGGAGGGACCACGCGGCAGCAGAGCGGAGGGACCACGCGGCAGCAGAGCGGAGGGACCACGCGGCAGCAGAGCGGAGGGACCAGGAAAGGGCATTTAAAACAACTCTGGCACGGGGCAAGACTCCTGGCATCAAGGTCTTTGGTGGAAAAATAGCCGGAGCCATATGTGAAAGAAATGAAAGCCACTCTCTTCTAGGAGCAACAAGGCATCGGCAGGGAGGGAGACGGAGCCGGAAGTGCGGAGGGACCCCGCGGCAGCAGAGCGGAGGGGCCGCGCGGCAACAGAGCGGAGGGACCACGAGACAACAGAGCGGAGGGGCCACGCGGCAACAGAGCGGAGGGGCCACGCGGCAGCAGAGCGGAGGGATCACGCGGCAGCAGAGCGGAGGGACCACGCGGCAGCAGAGCGGAGGGACCACGAGGCAACAGAGCGGAGGGGCCACGCGGCAACAGAGCGGAGGGACCACGAGGCAACAGAGCGGAGGGACCACGAGGCAACAGAGCGGAGGGACCACGAGGCAACAGAGCGGAGGGACCACGAGGCAACAGAGCGGAGGGGCCACGCGGCAACAGAGCGGAGGGGCCACGCGGCAGCAGAGCGGAGGGATCACGCGGCAGCAGAGCGGAGGGATCACGCGGCAGCAGAGCGGAGGGACCACGCGGCAGCAGAGCGGAGGGATCACGCGGCAGCAGAGCGGAGGGACCACGCGGCAGCAGAGCGGAGGGACCACGCGGCAGCAGAGCGGAGGGACCACGCGGCAGCAGAGCGGTGGTGTTAGACAAGCATCCGACTAACGTCGTACAAATGTCAGATAAACATCAGTTGAACCAGAGAAAACTACAGCCAAACATGGAACTGCTGTCAATCAAACCCCTCCTTTCACAACTGGTGTTGAGGAAAGATTGTGTGCGTATGACTGTGTGTGTTTTTGTGTGTGTGTGTGTGTGTGTGTGTGTGTGTGTGTGTGTGTGTGTGTGTGTGTGTGTGTGTGTGTGTGTGTGTGTGTGTGTGTAGTGCTGAAGTAGTAAAAAAAAGAAGTTGGCTGAACGCTTGCGCAAAATAAAAAAAATGCGTAAATGGCATTTACTGTACTACACACACTGCATGTGTGTGCAAGTGTGATAACACACGCTCAAGAAAGGGTGACGTAAGAGAGAGATAGTGAGTGAATGACCGTGTGAACGCGTGACAAAATGAGTCAGTGAGTCAGTGAGCAGCCCCCTAACACACCTAACCACTCGAACAGTGTATCATATACTGTACCACCAGTCCTCTCGGGCCACAGAAACACCGCTACAACAACTACAGATCACTGGAAGTATTACATATTCTTCTGTGGCCACCTGTACCTTCACAGGTGTGTGTGTCCTGGCTTGCAGCGAAGCCTCTCTCACAGACACAGTAGAAGGAGCCCTCAGCGTTGAGACACTCCCCGTGTGGGGAACACAGCTCCGGGTCGTCCAGACACTCGTCAACATCTGTAGGGGACAATCAGCCAGACCAAGACACAGGTGTGAGGTCATTCAACTTGACACACCAGGGAGGGAGGGGTGATACAGGCAAGAGGCTTGTCAACAGCTGCCCCTGTCTCTGATTTCTCCGTACACACACACACACACACACACACACACACACACACACACACACACACACACACACACACACACACACACACACACACACACACACACACACACACACACACACACACACACACACACACACACACACACACATAATGAAGGACGACAGCAACATTACCACAGGCAAAGGAGACGTGTGACATCACCTGGTACATCAGACTCACATCACCTGGCCTCTCAGCTTCTCTGGCACGCTCACATGATGTGTGTGTATGTCAGAACAAGTTAACATATGAGTGAGAGGGTGTGTACAGCTGCATGTGTGTGTATTCATATGTGTGTATAGGCATGCCCCCTTAAAAAAGATATATATATATACTGTACCAGTCAAAACGTTGGACACACCTACTCATTCAAGGGTTTTTCTTTATTTTTACTAGCTTCTAGATTGTAGAATAATAGTGAAGACATCAAAACTATGAAACAACACATACGGAATTATGTAGTAACCAAAGAAGTGTTAAACAAATCCAAATATATTTTATATTCTTCAAAGTAGCCACCCTCTGCCTTGATGACAGCTTTGCACACTCTTGGCATTCAATTATATGTGTTATTTTATGGTTTGGATGTCTTCACTATTATTCTACAATGTAGAAAATAGTAAAAACCCTTGAATGAGTAGTTGTGTCCAAACTTCTGACTTGTACTGTACTGTATATATAATACATTGTGTGTGTGTGTGTGTGTGTGTGTGTGTGTGTGTGTGTGCGTGTGCGTGTGCGTGTGAGTGTACGTGTGTGTACGTCTTTGCATGTATGTTTTGAGTACGTGAGGGTGCGAGTGGCCTATACCTAGGCAGCTGGTGCCGTTGATCTGCTGGTAGCCCTGGGGGCAGCTGCAGTGGTAGGAGCCCATGTTGTTGACACAGTGGCCCACACTGTCACAGGGCATGGTCAGCTCCTGGCACTCATCCACATCTGCAACCACAGGTACAGCTCTCAATGCAGGCAACACACACGCGCACATACTGTAAGTGTGAACACACACAAATACACATAGGGATGCACATAATCTGCACACACACACACACACACACACACACACACACACTATGCTTTATGGGCAGATAGAGGATATGAGTGCGGTGGGTGAGTCAGTTTTAGGGTTTTAATTAAGATAGATTCTATGAGGGGTTGGTGGGATTCATAAAACAGAAAATCAACTCCTGAACCATCAACAAACCTGAGCATCTGACAGCAATACAAGTTCAACAATCAAAAGGAAGAAATTGTTATAAATACATTGGTGGATTGATACCGTACATTACATGATTCAAAATACACTCAACTAGATTAACAATGTACATAATATTAATACTGTATTTACTGATGCTGGGTTCAAAAAGGCAATCTTCAGAATCATTATCAGAACCTAGTGGTTTTAAGAACTTTTTTTCAGATCTATCTAGACACAGTTAACTGCAAAGTGTCCCAAACATCCACTGCACAGTAGGACATTGTACCGCATGAGAAAGTGTGCAGTTCTGAACGTGAGGGTGTAATCGTTTGAGTAAGTGTACAATGGTACGAGTCAGCGTATAAGTCAGTGTGTAGTGGTAAGAGTCAGAGGGTAGTAAGAGTCTTACCGTCACACTGGTCCCCTGCCGGGGAGGCCCTGAAGCCGGGCCCACAGTTACACAGGTAAGAACCCACAGTGTTCTGGCAGTGCCCCCTGGTACACACCTGCTCATCCTGGCACTCATCCACATCTGGGGCACAACACACAGCACTATTAGGGCAAAACTAGCATACAAATCATCAAACTAAAGCAGTAAGGTGTTTGTATTTATTCAGGATCCCCATTAGCTGCTGCCGAGGCAGGAGTCCAGCGACATTAAAGCAGTTATATACAATAAAAAAATGTATATGACATGACATTTGTTTCAGATGCTACATTGAGGATTCTGAGGTGCGTCACTAAAAGTCAATAACATCAAACACGGCCCGTTGCCATTTGAGGCTGAAAAGAGGCATAACATACCATTTTTGGGATAATATTACTTTAAATAATGTGAATTAAATGCGAAAGCTGTGTTCAAAGTATTGTCAATGGTGTAGGCCTTTCTACCGCATCTTGAATGCTAGTGCAGTCCACACCATAGAGAATCTATAGAGAATCTATTAACTTAAGAAATAATAGGGATGTTGGACATGCAAACAATCTCAAAAACATTTTGAAAATCCTGATGAAGGTGGCAATTTTCCGGCCCGTTTTAAACCTATACGTGTCTCTTCTAAGACCCTATGATCCATGAACCGTACATGATACAGACAACATCTTGGTTTCCTCATACTCCTTACAGTGTGCTCTCAAAGAGGGAGTATTTTTCACATTCATTTATTAAAAATGAAACATATTGATAGGAATATCTCAAAGTACCCTATTTTATTAGTGCTAATTGATTGTGCTAATTTTTATACATATTGTTTTAAACAATATACTCTACAAGCTAGTGGGCTCAGAATCTAGACATCCTCCATATTTGCACACTATAAGAGTATAATGACCAAGATGTTGTCTGTATCATGTACTGTTCACAGATCATAGTGTTTTACAGGAGGCATGTCTAGGTCTAAAAAGGGCCTAAAATGGCCACTTTCGTCCAGAGCAAGGTAGCAGGGAAAAGATTATTCTCATTTCAGGTGCAAGAGGTGGGCCAGGTAAACAGCGAGAGATATTGATGCGGCGTATTGGGAGAAAGATGACGAGATATTGATATACCGCAACTCTTAGGGTTTCATATACTTTCATTGCCCCAAACAGCCCAGGGTGATTACTGAAATTCCATCATTTATTTAGCAGGGCCCAATAGCTTCACTGTGGGCACTACGGTCCGCTGAAAAGGTCGAGCGCTGCCAGGCCAATTCTGAATGATTTATAAACCTGCACTGCAAGGTCTCCATCTTAAGCAAGGCGCCTTGTGACTGGCATTAAAGACACTGTGGGAAAAGTTTGGGAAAAGTGCTTCGCTGTGCTAAACTGACAGTCTTAGACAGGCAGAGTCATTCATTATGTCACATATACAAACAGTGCCCGAACAAATAAGTGATTATGAGGTAATATGTGCTTACTTTTACGGCATTCGTTCTTTGCCGCTATTATGCTGTTTACATTTATGGGTTTTATGGAAGATTCTAACCAGTGGCTAATTCAGTTTGGACTAAAATGGTGATTCTCTATAAACTATGATATCATCGAGTAATAATGGAATCTAGTCTTCTAGATCATTCAGGGACTTGGTAGAGCTAGTTTTGAGTTGTCACTTGAAAGTAAAGCACTAGAAGTAGGGTGTTACCTTCACATGATTGTCCATCTAGGCTGAGCGTGAATCCACCGTTACACGAGCAGACAAAATATCCCTCAAAGTTGGAGCACTTCCCATTGGCACAAGTTGACTGGTGCAGGCATTCATCTACATCTGGGCAGAGTCAAGAAAACAGGGGGAAAGAAATGTAGTCAAAGATTTTTACAATGTGTTTAATATCTCAAATGTCTAAACATGCTGCCATGTTGGATACGATATTACAAAACCAAACTCCAGCACACTGTTCATTTTTCATGCTTCCCTGTGTGTTTAATGGATCTCAAAACCAATGTTAGGGCCAACCTTCACTTGGCTTAAGGTAATGCACCTGGAACTGCATCATAATGTGTGAAAACAACCCTCATTATCTTGGATAAGATACAACCACACGAAACAGACCCATTGTAAGTTGGCATGACCTAGCTAAGGACCTAAACCAGCACCATTACACCCAGTGAGACTCTTGAGGTCTCCCTATGTGTCACATGGACTAATGCTTTCCTGTCCCGACCTGCACCCTGCCTACCCACTGTGGCTTGGCTGGGTCAGGACACTGTGTGAATACTACTCACAAGTAGTATTCACAGTGAACCATCCACCACATCCAACATGTACTCTCTGGAAGGGCTGAGTGACGCACCTATGGTTTCAACAGAAATCGGTCGACTTCCAGGAAAATGTGGGTCCATAAGGTGGCTTTTTAATTGGTTGATTTGCGGGACTTATACTGTACTGAGCGTTAACAGAAATAATGCATTTGTTTCCTGAGGTGTTCTTTGTCCATTACACAGAAACCGTTTAGGAATGAGATTTGATTATTCCTTGAAACTCATGGTTAAATAATATGGCTGTGGAATACTGTCTATAAAGTGTAGGAAATTCACTCCTAGAATGTGTGCGTTGATTCTGCTGCAGATCTCCCAGGCAGCTCACATGATGTCCTGGAGCTAGGATTAAAGCTGATGTGAGGCATCATGTACCTCATTGACAATACAGACTGTACCCAGCGACCTACTCTGCATTCCACATCTAGCTAGTGAGTTTAAGAAGGTGGTGCAAGCTAGGGCTGTGGCAGTCATGAAATTTTGTCAGCAAATAACTGCCGGTCTCACAGTAATTGACCGTTAATTAACATAAGCAGATTTAGCATCTCCTGTCTTCCACGCATAGCCTACAAGCCACTGATGCAGACCTTTGGAACATCTACATTTTAATAAGTATAATAAAATCCATGTAATATAATAGCCTACACCTTCACAATAAATCCATGATTTATTTCGACAGGTCTAAAGAAACATGATGAAAATGTAGTCTATTTCAGAAGAACAGAATAACACACTCTGCGTTGTCCTTACGTGTCACGGCCGTCAAAAGGAGGAGACCAAGGCGTAGCATGGTATGCACGCGATTTATTGTGAAGATTTGAGGGAGTGCGCACATGCACATGCGGATATTCTATGTTAACAAAGAAACAGGTACTATTATATGATACATTTAGAGTTATTTATGCAACAAATGTTGTGCTATATGTTTTGATTTTTAATACATTCTAAAGCTGTATGATGCGACTCTAATTATTATTATTATTTAAGTTGTATGAAAGACTTGAGCTCTTTTTTGTGCAGGCTGTACACACTTCATCAGTCTCTTATTAACAATTTGACAAGCACTTGATAATGCCTCGAATTTCCCGGCTGCATTCCCTTTGTGTGGCAATAAACCCCCAAAAAAATCCATGCCTTTTGCACCAGTGGTGCTATGCCCTTGATCTGAATATGATAATTACAATTCCCTTCTCCCCGCTGCGTGCCGAAGCACCTCTCACTCACATGGCTCTCAGTCACGTGATCGGGTCTTTCTCACAGGCTACAAGTGAAGACAGACACATCTGGGACGCAACAGCGTGCATCCTTATCCAATTCCGAGGTGCATATTGAAGATATTGGAAGAACTGTCCACATTTACTTTTCGTCAGCCAACAAGATGAGTAGGCCTAATGAACAGCAAAAGCACTAGCCCACGTCAATGTACTATCCCCCATAGTACAAAAGTTGACCTATTCTATTCTGTGCGAGAAATAAATATTCCAAACATAGTACAGGACAGTTGTGGGATGCGATAGATCCCAAATTAATACAACCACTAGCATCAAAAAAACTGTTTTTATGCAAAGAGCCTGAAGCAACAGATGATAACATTTAGCTTAAAATGTTGATAAACTATTAGGCTATTTCTTCACATTATAAGTGCAGCAATGCACACACGGCAGTAGGCTATAAGCACAAATGTTCCATTAGCAGGAAAACATCAGTCTCAAAAGTGACTACATGCAATTATTATAAAGACGCATTTTTATGGTGAGAATTATCTTCCCCAAACTTGAAACTCAAGCGCTGTATATGTATGCCAGTTAGGCTCTAGACCCATTGTAATGCAGATTAATTCGGTAACTTTAGTTGTGATTCAAACCTAGGCCTATGGGCTAGGATACATGAGGTGTGCGACTACTGTATGATTTGAAAAACTAGCAAAAAAAAGCATGCAATATTTGCCTTAAGGACGTTTTTCCCCGTGGTTCATTTTCATACCAGCCAGGTAGGCTATACTACTGTTTTAAAAAGAAGCAATGTGCTTAATATTCGGAAGATTGAGAAATAAATATAGTAGGCCAAGCATATAGAAAGCTGATTGGATCCTCCTCTTTTTAATAGAGGCCATCACTCTGTTTTCTCACGCAATTGCATAGCCTATAGAAATATTGCACAACATGAGCTCATGGGCTGTCATGAAGTGTTTGATTAGATTTTCAATTTCATTTGCATTGATGTCAGAGTGATTAGAGGGACAATAGAGTGCTGAGTACCAGGCAGTTAGTAAGTTTGGTAGGCTACTAATGACCATCGGCAGCATCAGAGCTTGGAGATGTCTAATTACTGGAAACGGTGGAACAAGGAATTTGACTGCCATCATGACTCGTGACCGCCGGTGTGGCAGTAATACGGCCCCGTAACAGCCCTAGCTACAGCACTGTATTCTGTATATGACCAACAGCAGGGTAAACACTGTCAGTGCAGGGAAGTATTAGAAATTCTTAATACTGATCTCATCTTACTAAATACCCTGTCGGAAATACAGTCTGTGTCGCAATTCCCCTGCTTTCAGTCTGTGTGAGGGCTTTGAGAAGACAGAGAAGCAGTGAACCAGCACTGTGGCTCAGGGGTTCTGAGGAAACTCTTGGACTTCGTAGTAAAGGCGGAGCGTAAGAGAGATGTAGTGGGGGACGAGCCAATGCCCCAGGACAAAGCACACACCTAACAGCTTTGTTCCCCGAAACCCCCCCCCCCCACACACACACACACTGTACACACAAAAGCACACGCATGCACACATCTATTTTTAAACTACATGCCTGCACAAACACATTACATTTACATTACATTTAAGTCATTTAGCAGACGCTCTTATCCAGAGCGACTTACAAATTGGTGCATTCACCTTATGATATCCAGTGGAACAACCACTTTACAATAGTGCATCTAACTCTTTTAAGGGGGGGGGGGGTTAGAAGGATTACTTTATCCTATCCTAGGTATTCCTTAAAGAGGTATTCCTTAAACACACCAGCGCACAAGACACAGAAAGATGGATTGTCAAACAAATGTTCTTTTGTTTTTTCCACAAATTGGTGGAAGGTGGAATTTGGTGGAATTTCAATTCAGAGCCAAGTCGCTCCAGTAATTTGGATACCCCTGATTATTTGTGAGAGAAGGAGAATGTCCAGTCACATACCGACACACTGTCCTCCCTGGCCCTGGAAGCCCTCTGGACACGAATCACACTCATAAGAGCCCAGCAAGTTGACGCACATGCCGGATGGACACACACCCATGTCCAGACACTCATCTATATCTGTTCGAGAGAGAAGAGAGAAGCGAGAGAGAGAGTGAGAGAGAGAGTAGAGAGGTGGGGGGAAAGGAAGAGAGAGGCAAGGAGAGAGGCAAGCACTGAATCAACACCACAAAGGGCCAATGATTTAAGTGTGGGCGATGTGTAAGTCGTTTATATGCATAGCATGTTGTTTATATGTCAGGACAACCATGGTCTTGTCTTACCATGAACCCCCCTCTAATTCTCCTGCCCCTAAAGCTCTCCAAATAGAACCCAAATCATTGAAGGGCGCTTCCTGTACCTTCACACTGGCCTGTTGGGCTCATCCTGTAGCCGCTGTCACAGTGCCGACAGATGAAGGAACCCACACTGTTGACACAAAAGCCATCCTCAGGACAAGCGTGGGAGTTCAGACACTCGTTTAAATCTGAGCGAGAGATACAGAGAGGAAGAGGAGGGGAGAGAGAGGGAGGGAGGTAGGAAGGTAGGGAGGGAGGTAGGGAGGGAGGGAGGGAGGGAGGGAGGGAGGGAGGGAGGGAGGGAGGGAGGGAGGGAGGGAGGGAGGGAAAGACAGGGGTGGGAGCGAGAAGGAGAAATTTGAGGATAGCATTTTGGCTCCAACAAAGATACTCAATCTTTCAAGAATAATCGTTCCTTTCTTGGTACTCACCCAAACCCATTAAGAACATAAGCATAATCCCCAAAACCCAGAAGAAATGTGATGGGGTACAAATTATTTTAGTGCTGTGTCATTTCTGTTTTACAAACATGTCAGACATTACTCCGTCCAATATCAACAAGGGCAGCGGAAGTTCAGGCTAAAGTGATGGAATCTCCTGGTCTGTCCGTAGATCTGTGCCAGATCTCTATGTACCCCAGTCTGAATGTGATATCCATCCATCTAAACGATTTGGACAGTCTGGCATTACAGAGGACTAGAAGAGTGGCTCATGACGCTCTTTCCTTGACTTTAACTGAATAACATGGACATTGCTGATTCATGCCAGGACTGTCTCTGCTTCATGCCCTCCCAGCCCCCTAAAATGGACCAAAGCCAGCTTAAGGTGACATAAACTTCCTCTGAGGGCCCTGGGCGGGACTTCCTGTGGGACATTACAAAAGACAGAACCAACAAGGAAGGAAACAGGGACTCTAGGGGACTCTAAAACCAAACATCCCCCCCCACCTTCTACTAAGTAGAGAGTGTAAATGCATGACTCATCAAAACGACGACAGGCAAGAAACAGACTGGACATGGAGTGCAAACTTTCCTTCGGTTTTAACTTGTCATGTAGTGTTGCCTCTGGTTAAGTAAGTGTTTTCAACGTATTTTTATACTGAACAAAAATATAAACGCAACATGCAACAATTTCAAAGATGTTACAGTTCATATAAGGAAATCAGTCAATTGAAATATATATTCACTAGGCCCTAATCTATGGATTTCTATGGATAAATGGATTTCACATGACTGGGCAGGAGTGCAACATGGTTGGTGGGTGGGCTCCCACCACCCACTTGGCAGCCAGGCCCACCCACTGGTGAGCCAGGCCCAGTCAATCAGAATGACTTTTTCCCACAAAAGGGCTTTATTACAGACAGACGTATGCTGTTTAATCAACTTCTTGATATGCCACACCTGTCAGGTGGATGGATTATATTGGCAAAGGAGAAATGCTCACTAACAGGGATATAAACAAATTCAAGCACAACATTTTAGCGAAATAAGCTTTTTGTGTGTGTATGAAACATTTCAGGGATTTTTTTATTTCAGCTCATGAAACATGGGACCAACACTTTACATGTTGCGTTTATATTATTCTCCAGTATAGTCTCGTTTTCATCATTGGATTCAAGTATAACCAGTCACTCAATGTTCCATCCGTCTATTGAAGATTTAGGGCTGTTGTCCTCTAAGTTGCCCCT